>NW_022589725.1:1400723-1462814 GCF_004348235.1 Phoca vitulina | reverse complement strand
GCCATTCTAACTGGTGTAAGGTGGTATCTCAATGTGGTTTTGATTTGAATTTCCCTGATGGCTAATGATGATGAACATTTTTTCATGTGTCTGTTAGCCATTTGTATGTCTTCTTCAGAGAAGTGTCTGTTCATATCTTCTGCCCACTTTTTGACTTGATCATTTGTTTTTTGGGTGTTGAGTTTGAGAAGTTCTTTATAGATCTTGGATACCAGCCCTTTATCTGTAGTGTCATTTGCAAATATCTTCTCCCATTCTGTGGGTTGCCTCTTTGTTTTGTTGACTGTTTCCTTTGCTGTGCAGAAGCTTTTTATCTTGATGAAGTCCCAAAAGTTCATTTTTGCTTTTGTTTCACTAGCTTTTGGAGATGTATCTTGAAAGAAGTTGCTGTGGCCGATGTCAAAGAGGTTACTGCCTATGTTCTCCTCTAGGATTTGGATGGATTCCTGTCTCACATTGAGGTCTTTCATCCACTTTGAGTTTATCTTTGTGAATGGTGTTAGAGAATGGTCGAGTTTCATTCTTCTGCATGTGGCTGTCAATTTTCCCAGCACCATTTATTGAAGAGACTGTCTTTTTTCCATTGCATGTTTTTTCCTGCTTTGCCAAAGATTATTTGACCATAGAGTTGAGGGTCCATATCTGGGTTCTCTATTCTGTTCCATTCGTCTGTATGTCTGTTTTTGTGCCAGTACCATGCTGTCTTGGTGATCACAGCTTTGTAATATAGCTTGAAATCGGGCAACGTGATGCCCCCAGCTTTGTTTTTCTTTTTCAACATCTCCTTGGCGATTTGGGGTCTTTTCTGATTCCATACACATTTTAGGATTGTTTTTTCCAGCACTTTGAAAAATGTCATTGGAATTTTGATCGGGATGGCATTGAAGGTATAGATTGCTCTGGGTAGCATAGACATTTTAACAATGTTTATTCTTCTGATCCATGAGCATGGAATATTTTTCCATCTTTTTGTGTCTTCTTCAATTTCTTTCATGAGTGTTTTGTAGTTCCTAGAGTAGATCCTTTACCTCTTTGGTTAGGTTTATTCTGAGGTCTCTTATGGTTTTCGGTGCTATTGTAAATGGAATCATTTCTTTAACTTCTCTTTCTACAGTTGCGTTGTTAGTGTATAAGAAAGCAACTGATTTCTGTGCATTGATTTTGTATCCTGCCACATTACTGAATTGCTGGATGAGTTCTAGTAATTTTGGGGTGGAGTCTTTTGGGTTTTCCACATAAAGTATCATGTTGTCTGTGAAAAGAGAGAGTTTGACTTCTTCTTTGCCAATTTGAATACCTTTTATTTCTTTTTGTTGTCTGATTGCTGTTGCTAGGACTTCTAGTACTATGTTGAACAACAGTGGTGAGAGTGGGCACCCTTGATGTGTTCCTGATCTTAAGGCAAAGGCTCTCAGCTTTTCCCCATTGAGGATGATATTCGCTGTGGGTTTTTCATAGATGGGTTTTATGAGCTTGAGGAATGTTCCCTCTATCCCTATACTCTGGAGAGTTTTAATCAGGAAAGGATGTTGTATTTTGTCAAATGCTTTTTCTGCATCAACTGAGAGGACCATATGGTTCTTCTCCCTCCTCTTATTAATGTGTTCTATCACATTGATTGATTTGCGAATGTTGAACCACCCTTGCATCCCGGGGATAAATCCCACTTGGTTGTGGTGGATGATCCTTTTAATGTATTGTTGGATCCTATTAGCTAGGATTTTGTTGAAGATTTTAGAATCCATATTCATCAGGGATATCAGTCTGAAATTCTCCTTTCTGATGGGGTCTTTGCCTGGTTTGGGGATTAAGGTAATGCTGGCCTCATAGAATGAGTTTGGAGGTTTTCCTTCTGTTTCTATTTTTTGAAACAGCTTCAGTAGAATAGGTATTATTTCTTCTTTGAATGTTTGGTAGAATTCCCCAGGGAATCCATCAGGCCCTGGACTCTTGTTTTTTGGGAGGTTTTTGATCACTGCTTCAATCTCATTACTGGTTATTGGCCTATTCAGGTTGTCAATTTCTTCCTGTTTCAGTCTTGGCAGCTTATAGGTTTCCAGGAAGGCCTCCATTTCATCCAGATTGCTCAGTTTATTGGCATATAGTTGTTGATAATAATTTCTAATAATTGTTTCTATTTCCTTGGTGTTAGTGGTGATCTCTCCCCTTTCATTCATAATTTTATTAATTTGGGTCCTTTCTCTCTTCTTTTGGATAAGTCTGGCCAGTGGTTTATCAATCTTATTAATTCTTTCAAAGAACCAACTTCTAGTTTCATTGATCTGATCTACTGTGTTTCTGGTTTCTAATTCATTGATTTGTGCTCTAATTTTAATTATTTCTCTTCTAATAGATTGTCCCTGTAAATTTGTTGTAGATCACTCTTGGGGTCTTTCTCCTTTTATAGAACCCCCCTTAATATTTCTTGCAGGGCCGGCTTAGTGGTCACATATTCTTTCAGCCTCTGCCGGTCGTGGAAGCTCTGCATCTCTCCATCCATTCTAAATGAAAGCCTTGCCGGATAAAGTATTCTTGGCTGCATGTTCTTCTCATTTAGTACCCTGAATATGTCTTGCCGGGCCTTTCTGGCTTGCCAGGTCTCTGTGGATAGGTCTGACGTTATTCTGATGTTCCTCCCTCTGTACTAAGGAATCTCTTCCCCTAACTGCCCTTAAGATGGTTTCCTTGGTTCTAAGATTTGCAAGTTTTACTATTACATGCCGGGGTGTTGGCCTGTTTTCCTTGATCTTAGGAGGGGTCCTCTCTGCCTCTAGGACTCAAATGTTTGTTTCATTCCCCAGATTAGGGAAGTTCTCAGCTACGATTTGCTCAAATACATCTTCTAGCCCTCGCTCTCTCTCCACTCCCTCCGGGATTCCAATTATTCTGACATTGGAACGCCTCATGGTGTCACTTATTTCTCTGATTCTATTTTCATGGATTCTGAGTTGTTTTTCCCTGGCCTCCTCTTTTCCCTTTTTATCTATTATACTGTCTTCCAGATCGCTTATTCTCTCTTCTGTCTCAGTTACCCTAGCTGTTAGATTATCTAGATTGGATTGGATCTCATTGATAGCATTTTTAAGTTCTGCCAGTTCACCTTTTATTTCTGCCCTTAGAGACTCTATGTTGCCATTAATTGATTTCTCCATTCTAGCCATTGCCTTCACAATTGCTAGCCTGAATTCCATCTCTGACATCTTGGTTATATCTGCATCCATTTGTAAATCTGCAGCATAAGTCATAATCTCTGAGTCTTTTCTGTTTTGGGGGCTCCTCCTCCTAGTCATTCTGTTGATGGGTGTTTGAGGGAATGTATAGAGTCCAAATTATTGACCAGAACCCAAGCAAGATGCACCTGTTTTCTTGGGACCTTAGGGTTGCTGGCCTCTTGCTTTCCCAGCCTGTCTTCTGCGGGAGGGGCCTGCCGCGCTGTTACTCAGGCAACCCTGTTTGGGCGGAGTCGCCCTGCGCCCCTGTGGCGGGGGATGGGCTCAGTGGGAATCAGTCTTTGGGGCTTTTGTTCTCTGGCGCCTTTCCCTGGTGGCTTTTCGCGTCTCTTCCGCAAGTCAGAGCAGAAGAGACCGTTTCCAACCCTCTGCCTCAGAGCAGAGAGACCTCAGTCTGTTCTTCAGTGAGCTCTCCAGGCCACACCGTCTCCGTTTCTGTCCGTGCTGCTATAAACTGCAGCGGCCTGGGTTGTGCGCCCCTCCGCAGCGCTCCCAGTCCTGCCTCCAGGTCGGGGCACGTCTCTGCCCTTTGTGCTTCTAAAACCACCAGCCGCTCCCAGTTCGCGCGCGCGCGCGACTCCACCGCTCCGGGTTTCCGTCCCGGGGACTGCAGTTCGCGTGTGCTCGACTCCGACGCTCGGGGTTTCCACCCCGGGGGTTGCAGTTCACCGGCGGGACAGGGCGCACCGGGTTTCCGTCTCGGAGGCTGCAGTTCGCGTGTGCGCGACCGTCGCTCCGGGTTTCTGTCCGGGGGGCTGCTGTCCGGGGGACTGCGGTTCGCGTATGCGCGACCCCGCTGGTCTGGTTTTCCACCCCGGGGGCTGCCCTAAAGTTCTTTCCCGACGCTACCGGTCTGCGAGTCTGTGCCCCGTCCGCAGCGCGCGAGGCTGTCACTCACCGGCGGTGTAGGATCCCCACGTCCAGGCACCCTCCCGCTGCCGTTTATCCTCCGATATCTGCCCACAGGATCACGGCTCTCCGCTTCATACCTCAAAACCAACCGCCTGCGATATTCTGTTTGTAGAGATCCAGATCTTCTTACATCTCAGGCTGGTTTCGTGGGTGCTCAGAGTGGTCTCGTAGATATCCAGCTCAATTCCGGGGACCAGTTGAAATAGGGTCCCCTACTCCTCCGCCATCTTTCCCCCCTCCCCATCACCCCTGCCTTCTGACCTGAGATACAGATCCCATGGGGCTCGGATCTTGGAGACAGCCAGGTGACTGACAGAGATCAGAGGTTAGATGTTGCCGAGACAGAGAGAGAGAGAGAGAGAGAGAAAGAGAGAGAGAGAGAGAGATTGTTCTCTGTTGCCATGTGGTCAACCCCATCTGCAATGAGAGTGCTCTCATCCCAAGCTGCTGTGTGGCAATGACTTTGGTGGCATTGGGTGACCTGGCTTCAGGGGCTGCCAACCACCATCCACAGGAGCCAGGCTCTGGAATCAGATCAATTTGGGTTCAGGTGCTGACTCTGCCACATCCTTGCTGTGTGACTTTAGGCAACTTCCTTCACCTCTCTGAGCCCGTTTCCTCAACTGTGAAGTGGGCTCCTTAGTGATGGGGCCTGACTCCTAGGGTTGCCCTGAGGGTCTGGATTAGGTGGTGCTGGGGAGTGGGTGGCATGCAGTGGGTGTGGAATACATGGTAGGTGGACTGAGCCTTCCCCATCCCGGGGTGGCCCTCTGGGAGGTACTGGGCCGTCAGCTCTGCCAGGGGTCATGGCTGGATCTGCACAAAGCTGGCATCTGCAGAGAGGCTGGGCTGATGACAAGAGCTTGTGTACCCCCGCCTCAGCCTACCTGCCCACCCCGCTGCCAGCCAGAGTTGATGGCAACTGGCTCCCCAGCCTGCAGGCAGCTACTGACGTTTTTATGGGCAGATCACAGGTAATGAGCTTTCCCTCCAGTACCTGGGGACATTCTAGAAAGTGGTATTCGAATTGGAGAGTGGGAGCAGGGAGAGTAGGATGGGGAGGTGAGAGGCCCTCCCTGCCTCTCCCCATCTCCATCCCCACTCCCATCCCCACTGCAAAGGAGAGAATCAGGTGAAGCCATCAGACTCACATGGGGGCCCAGAACCACAGGGGTGGGGCAGTAGGTGGGTTTGTCTTCTGTTTCAGGATTACTTCATATTGAACTCTGGTCTCAGGGGCTGATTGCCTGGAATTACAGATGGCACTGACTTTGCTCCAAAGGTCATCCTTTCTTCCATCCATCCATCCATCCATTCATCCATCCATTCATCCATCCATCCAATCTTTCCTTCCTTCCATCCATCCACCCATCCATCCATCCACCCATTCACCATCCACCCACTATCCACCCATCCATCCATCTATCCACTACCATCCACCCACTCACCATCCATCTACCATCCACCATCCATCCATCCATCCACATTCCATCCTCCATCCACCCGTCCACCCACCATCCATTCACCATTCATCCACCATCCATCCATCCACCAGCTTGTCCATCCAACAGGCAGTTATGGAGCATTCTCCTTGGCTAGGCACTGGGTAAGTTTCTGAGGATAAGGTAGTAGGGTGGCCAACAGGGCAAAGAAAAAGTTCCTGTCCTTCCCATTCACTCACTTATTCATCTATTCAAAGGATATTTATTGAGTTCCTATTATGTGCCAGGCACTGTGGCTAATGGAGATACAGAGATGACTACCAAGGACACAGTCCCTATGCTTGGGGGCATCAGTGAGGATGCCTACCCAGGGCTTTGGAGATGGACACTGATGGGTACTCCTGAAAATATAGATGATGGGTTTGCAAGGGCACTGGTGAACCTTGGTGGTGCCCCAAAGTCACTGACAGTGTCCTCAGGGGATTGGTGCTAGGCATTGTTGTGCTCCCAAGGACATTGGTAATGGCCATTGATGGTGCTCTTATCGTGTAAGGGGTGGGCACTGGTGCTGAGCACTAGTGGTGCTCTTGATGACATTAGCGATGGGCACTGCGAGGGATCAGTCTTTGCTTCTGCTGCAGATCTCACTTCACCTTCCCCATTTGGTCTCCCTTTCCCCAGTCAATGACAGCTTCTGCAGGAAGACAGACCTTGGGATGACACTGTGGTCCACCATGTGATGTGATGGTGGTCATCCCACCGCGTCCTCCCACTGGCAGGGCTGGCTCCCCAGCTGGAAGCCAATTGATCCCCTTGCCTGGGATTCTCTCTGTGGCTAGAATGTCATTTTCCACAGAAAAACCCTCTTTCTTGCAATTACTGAGAATTACTTATAAAGAGAGAGAGAGTGTGCGTATTGATTACCACCCCCGAGAAGCTCAGGAATCATTTAGAGTAGATTAACCTAACTTTCTTTTGCCTTTTGGGAAGTTGGACTGTAAGTTATTTAAGGAGATTAATCAGCTCATCAGAGAACCAGACAATCTTCCCGCGTCTTCTATTCTTTTTGGGCTACCTGGGACCATGTCATTTTCACTCTCCCTTTGAAATATCTTTTTTCCACCACGCTGTGTGCATTTCCACCATTACTGCCTGGTTCGGTTAAGTGGGGTCCTCTGTGGGCTCCTCTTTGGGGAAAAGGTAGGCACATCTCTGGCTGCCATTCGTTTACCTGGACAGCCCTATGGCCCAGACTCCTCATCTGGGCATAACCTCAGAGAGGCCCGGCCCACCCCAGGCAAGTCTCCGTCATTCAAGCCCTGCTCTACAGCTGTCACATAAGAAGGGTCCAACCATTCTGTTTCCAGTGGCTTTTCTGTGAGGCTCGCACATCAGTTCTGCAGACGTCAGTCCTACCCATGAACACCCGAGTTTTCAGGCGCAGCTCAGGCCCTCGTCCTCCCCCTCCCTTCCAGGAAGCCTTCCCAGACTGTGCCTCATGCTGGGGACACTGGTTTTGCTCACAGAGGTGGAGAGGAGGGGAGGTGAGAGGAGAGTAAGGGAGCCAGAGAGAGGCAGCCGAGAAGACTGGAAGGAGGAAAAGGGGAAAGGCTCCAGGGTAGGATTCAACATCTGCCCAACTCCGCTGTGCACCTGATGTCTTCACGCTGTGCGGGCAGAAAAAGGGCAGGTATGGAGTCAGACAGACCAGAGTTCAGATATCGGCTCCAGCCTTTCCTGGCTGAGCTTTAGGTCCCTCATTATTTAAAGGGGACGATAGCAGTTCCCACCTCATAAGGTTTTCTGATCCCAAATGAGGTCATGTATGTAACATGTTTAGCACAAAGCCCGGCACTTAGTAGGTGCTCGACTGATAGCAGGCAGCTAACCCCAGGCCCCAGACCTGATGGACAGACCCCCGTGGATCATCCGTGAAGACCTGCTGTGTGGTCTGGAACTGTGTCTCTGTCTTGGGGACCCTCATTCCTCCTCCCCATCCCCCTGTCCCCAGGTAGATGCCGATGCGGCAGCCAGTGCCCCTGGGTCTTTGGGAGGAGGGGCTGAGAGGCTCAGCTCCTGGGGTCTGGGCTGGGAAGCAGCTCCTTTTCAGAACATTGCAGGCCCTCACTGCCCCCTCTCTGCCATTTCTCTCCTTTTCCAGGAAAAAAGTTTGAAGTCAAATGGGTCCCAAGGTGGGATATTTTCCAAATGTCAGTGCAATCTGTGGTACATTACAGCTAAATGTGATCATCTCAGTGCTGGGCTCTGAATGTCAGCGCACTGGCCGGGATGGAGTGACAAACAGCAGGTTGATGGCCGGGTGGGGGGGTGGGGGTGGGGGGAGTGGGGGTGGGGGTGGGTGGGCTCGGCTCCCCCTCTCCTGGGAAATCGCCCTGGGGGGTGAGGGAACGGGGCCATATCTGGGCTCCGCTGGCAGGGACCGTGGGTCTCTGTGGGGACATGCAGAGGGCCGGCGAGGTGTCCTGTGTGTTTTGTGCGCATGTGTGTGTACCCCTGCTCCCGTGTTTCCCTGCCTGAACACCACTTCATTGTCATCGCGTGTCGGTGTCACACCTCAGCCACTCTGGGAGCATGTTCCTGAGGACAGGCCGAGATCTGTGTGTCCCCCATCTGACACAGTGACACGGAGGTGTCACTGTCCGTCTGCCCATGTGTTCAAACACATAAGTAGAACTCCTGGAAAGATGTACACATAGTCTCCCTAACTAAACATGAAACTGCGTGTATCCGGGTAGATACAGACCCCATCCATCTCAGGGGGCCTTTTCCGTGTCGTGAACACTCTCTTCCTGTGCCTCCACGTGTGGTTGTGTGTGCGCGTGCAATTGTGTGTGTTTCTGTGTTTATATGATTGTGTGTATGTGTGTCTATAGTCTCAGGAGTTCAGTGCATGTGTGTGTGTCTAGGTTTGCAAATCCCCTTTCGACTACAGAGGTAGATGGGGAAACCGGGGTGGGGCGGGGGCCCTCTGCTTCGCTGCCCTCGTGGTGGGGCATTCTGACGGCTGTCCGCTCTGCGGAGCCTGTGATTGGCGGGGCGGGATGGGGATTAAATTGCCTCCAATTACTAGGGAGTGAGTGGTGAGCGGTGAGACCACAGGGATGCTGTGTGCATGCCAGGATCTGCCAGCCACAACGGGGTTAAAAAGTCCTGTGTATGCAGACAGCCTCTGTGTGTGTGCGTGCCCATGAATGCCTGTGTCCTTGTGTTTTGTGTCTCTGTGTGTGGGTGTATAGGCTAATGAGAATGCACAGGAGCAGATCGTGTCGTGTGTGATCGTGAGGTCAGAGATGTGTCTCTGCGCATCCATCTCAACACGACTGTCATTGTGCCCGTGTGGGTGTGCTAGCATGCAGCTGTGTGTCTGGGGATGTGCGTGTCTCCACGGCTCTGAGCAGCTGCATAAGAATAAGATGTGTAAGAGTCTACGTGTGTCTTTGTGTGTGCGGGTTCCGTGTGAGTGTCTTTGTGTGCCTTTGTGCATATGAGTGGGGCTCTGAGGTTTTCTCTGAATGGAGAGTCTGTGTGTGTGTGTGTGTATGTGTGTGTGTGTGTCTGAGTGAATCGATGGGTATGAAGGAAGAACACGAGAGGAAATTCTACCCCATCCCTACCACATCCCAACTGGCGTCAGGCTCCCGAGGACTCCTCCCTCAGATTGCACAAGCCTGCACCAGAGGGCGGAGGACACACACAGCCCCAGTAAGGGAGCCCAGCGAGGGGTCTGTGGTGACGGCTGCTGCTGAGCCTGGGATGGGGGATGTCCCCCTAAAATTCACATGTTGCTGTCCTAACAGGCCGTACTTTAGAATGTGACCTTATATGGAAATAGGGTCATTGAAGATGTGATTGGTCAAGATGAGGTCACACTGGGGTTGGGTGGTGCCCTCATCTGATGTGACTGGTGTCCTCAGAAGGGGAAATCTGGACGAGAGACAAATACAGAGAGGGAAGACAGTATGAAGAGACACGGGAGAAGGCAGCACGCAGAGGGAAGTGGGGAGAGAGGCCTGACTCTCACAGACCTTCCCTCCCAGCCCTCCAAAGGAACCAACTCTGCTGACACCTGCATTTCAGTCTTCCTGCCTCCAGGACTGTGGAATAATAAAGCCCGCTTGTTTAGACTACTCGGCTTCTGGTGCTTTGTTGCAGCTGCCCTACCAAGCGGAGGCGGGGGACCTGTAAGGTTAAAAGCGTTTCTCCTTCCGGCCTCTTCTGCTCCCAGAAGACCCATTTCACAGGTTTCTCTGTGGTCCTCAGCTGGCCGGCACATCTTCATTCTGCCCAGCGGGATCCAGCTCGGAGCCCTCAGCCCCAAAGCCTCAGTTTATCGGCCCTTCTTCTGGGTTAGATAACCCTACCTCTGCCCCTCTCCCAACCCCTCTCCTGTCCTGGGATCTTAGCTTCCTCCAACCTCTCCTGGCAAGGCTGGGCTTTTTCACCTTTCCAGGGGTGAGCACATCTTCTCCCCATTTTTTTCCCTCTGCCCCTCCTGGCTCTGTGTTCTACATATAGCAGGTGCCCACTAGAGGTCTCAGTGAAGGACTCCAGGCTTGCGGCCTCTTTCTGGGCTTGGAGTGGGAAGAGGACTCAACCCCACTGCTCACTCACCCACATGAAGCCTCTCGTCCATGTCCTGATAGCTGTCGTTTGTTTTGCTCTTACTCTATCCCGGGGCTGAGCTGGGCACGAGTGTGGGTCACTTTGTCCTCCAAACAACCCTGTGAGGTAAGTACTATTTTTAGCTCCATTTTCCAAAGGAGAACCTGATCACAGGGAGGGGAAATAAATGGTCTAAGATCACACCTTAGGATTCTTGAATGTTAGATTGGGAAGGGACTTTAGGGGTCAGTTAGGTTACCCTTTTCCCCTGCCCCCATTTTACAGTTGGAGAAACTGAGGTCAAAATGGCTCTTCTCCTTCCACCCACACCTGATGCTTTCTCAGAGTTCACCTGGACCCTCTGATCCCATGACTCTGCATTCTGCTCAGGCCTCCCTTGTTCTTAGGACTCTAGCTATCCTGTAGATGAGGGTGACCAGCAAAGCTCTTGAGCCCCTCCTCTTTCCTGAGCTCCAGCCCTGAATTTCCACATCTAGTGCACATGGCCTGTAGGCCCCTCAAAATCAACATACCCAAACCACACTGACTTCCCAAGATCCTGGATCATAGGCTTCTCCTGAGTTCCCTGGCCCATTACGAGCTCCACTGTCCTTATCCCTCAAGCCTGGATACCTTCTATACCCTTTGATCTTCTCTACCCCCATCCCTATACACCCACCCTACTCCTGATGGGTCTTCCTCTTAAATATTTCTCGAATCCACTGTTGCTGGCCCAGATTAGGCCTCAATATCTCTCGCTGAGATTCCTGTGTCAGTTACTTGTACCTGCTAGAATTACACTTGGCTGCTCGGGACAGAAAAACAAAATAACAGTGACTCCAACGATTGGAAATTTTTTTTTTTTTTTAAGATTTTATTTATTTATTTGACAGAGAGAGACACAGCAAGAGAGGGAACACAAGCAGGGGGAGTGGGAGGGGGAGAAGCAGGCTTCCCGCCGAGCAGGGAGCCCGATGCGGGGCTCGATCCCAGGACCCCGGGATCATGACCTGAGCTGAAGGCAAACGCTTAACCATCTGAGCCACCCAGGCGCCCCCCAACGATTGGAAATTTATTTCTCAGGGAATCCAGGTATGGGTGGGGGCAGTTCAGGGCTAGTGTTGTGGCCCCATGAAGTTGAAAGGAACTAAGTCTCCTTCTAGTTCATTGTTTGGCCATCCATAGGATACAGCCTTTGTCCTCATGGCCCAAGGTAGCTGCTTGAGCTCCAGCCATCTCAGCTGTATTCACCCAGCAGAAAGGAGGATAAGCAGGAAAAAAAGGCAAAAAACATTGGTCAACAGTCTTCGGAGAAGGTGTCCCAGAAGTGCCATGTGACAATTCTACTTGGATTGTATTGGCTGCAAGTCAGTCCACACAATACATCACTGTGATGGAGGCCAGGAAATGTGGTCCTTGTGATAGTGGCCATGTGCCCAGCTGAAAATGGGGGGTTCTTTGATTAAAGAGGAAAGTGAGACTGTGACCTCCTCACCTCTTCACAGGTCTCCCTCTCTCTTCTCTCACCCTCCAATCTACCTTGGACACAGCAGCCAGGGGGATCTGTCTAAGATGCTAATCCATATATAGATTTGCCAGATATGGCAAATAAAAATACAAGATTCCCAGTTCAATGTGAATTTCAGATAAACAATGACTAAGTGTTTTAGTTTAAGTGTGTCCTGTGCAATATTTAGAACATATTAATGCTAAAATAATTATTTGGTATTTATCTGAAATCCACATTGAACTGGGCACACTGTATTTTATCTGTCAGCCCTAAGTCCCTTTCGTGGTTCTCCACTGTTCTCCTGAAAAGGCCTAAACTCTTGGGAAGGGTTTTTCTGGGCCCCTCACAATCTGCCCTCCATCTGCCCTGCCCAGCCCAGTGTTTCCTGGACAAGCCCTGCTACTGTGTTTCCAAGCCTTCCAGTCCTTGCTTAAGTTGTTCCATTGGCCTGGAAGCAATTCTCCATCCAAGAAGCCCTGTGAATTCAGGAGGGACCATGGCCCCCGTGTTTCCGTGTTCCTGTGACATGGGGTGAGAGATTATTTGATGAATGAAGTAAGTCCAAGCAACGAGGTTGGAGTGGCCACCTGGACTCACGACTCTTTCCCCAGTGCTCTCTGTACCCCGGCTGGCTCACGTGGGCCCAGAGCTGGGATTCATCTCCTGGGCTTTCATTCTTTGTGAGCATGGCGGCCCCCAGCACACAGGGGGTTAAGCCAGCCTTGGAGTTGGGCGCTGGAGCCCACGGAGTCCTTCCTGACAATAAAGCTAATGAATCCCTCCTTGCCGGTTTCTCTTGCACAATAACATTTAATCATCATTTGCACAGCAGATGAGAAGTTTGCGGCAGATGCGATTCTGCATGAGTGGCGATTTCTGTGTGTGGGCACTATTCCTGCTGTCCCCAGCACACCTGACAATCTGGGACCAGGGCAGGCTGCACCCTAGGGGGGGCTGTGTGCACCCGCGTGCCAGGGTTCTGACCCCATGCACGCGTGGGAGATGGACTTCAGAGGCACAGGTTTGTGTGTGTGCGTGCTTGTGTGTGGAGCCAGGCTCATGTGGCGTGGCTGCGTGTGAACCATGATGGGCCTGCCTGAAGGTACACGTGGCTAGAGATGCTTAGGTGACTGCGGACTGCAGTCCGGAAGTGGAGGTACACACATGTAGGCAGGCAGATGTGCGGGGGTATATATCGTTGTTTTGCTTTTCTTTTTCTTTTTTTTTTGAGAGAGAGAGAGAGAAAGAGAGAGGGGAGGGGCAGAGGGAGAGAGAGAGAGAGAGAATTCCAAGAAGGTCCCATGCTCCACGCAGAGCCCGATGTGGGGCTCGATCTCATGACCCTGAGATCATGACCTGAGTTGATACCAAGAGTTGGATGCTTAACCGACTGAGCCACCCAGGCGCCCCTGCTTCGTGTAGTTCTGAACGCTTGTTGGAGGATGCCTTGTTGTTTAGATGTTTGTGAGTGATCATGTTTATTTTGTACTCACAGACTCAAGTGCTCACGTGTTCAAACAGGTCTATAGGCATTATGCCCTGGAATTTAGAGTTTGTAACTGACTGCTCCTGAGGCTACACATGCTTTCCCATGCAAGCATGCAAATGTGCAAATGGCAGTATGAATGTGTGCCTGGGGCTAGGAGTTTGTGTGCACAAGCCCAACTGAGGGGAGACACATATACGTACCGGGTAACCACATGGGAGCGTCATGAATGTGTACGAGTGCATGCTTGCATGGGACATTGGAAGCGTATCAGCGGACACACACGCACACGCATGTAAGAGAACACACCTATGGAAGGTACGTGTATGCTTTGTGTACCAATGTGAGTGCACCCGTGAGAGCTGGCCTGCAGCCCCCGTGGAGTGCGCGGGCGCGTGAGCACACGTGCAGAGCTGCAGATGTGCTCTGTGTGCACGGCCGTGAGCAGGCATGGGTCCGCACTGTGCACCCGGGTGGGAGCACGTCTGAGGGTCCACACGTGCAGACACCCACGTGCTCGTGCGCCCATGTGCACACACTGAAGCGTAAACCCTCTGCCCTCAGAGTGAGGGCTGACAGGGTTACATTTTCCAAAGGCTCCGCGGCCAGGGACAGAGCTGGCCCCGAGAGCACTTGCTGGCAGGAGGTAAGTGGAGCCGCTGATTCGTGACCCGGGGGTGGGCCATGCTGACGGCTGGCTGACGGATGCGGGCGCTTAGCTGGCCCCTATGACAGCAGCTGGCTCTCTCGGCTGCCTGAATCAGGAGGTGGGAGGTTAGTTCTTGACCTGGGTGCTCGGCGCCGGCCTCCCCCTTCCCCGGCGCGTGCCCACAGCCACATGCAGACACACGCACAGCGGTACACGCCGGAGACGCGGACCTGGGCGTGCACGGCAGCCCCACCGCCACCTTGCTCCCCAGCTTGGCCATCTGTCTGCCGTGCCTCCCCTCTCCCCAGCCGCTCCTCTCCCCACACCCCCTCCACCCCAAACTCTGCTCAGAACCTGAGTCGTCCTGGTCCCGTGTGAACTCGTGGGGTGTGTGTGTGCAATGGCCCACCCTTACAATCTCCGTGCCCTCGAGCAAGCCTCTCCTCGTCTGTGAGCCCTGGATCCCTCATCTGTAAAATAGGGAGAATCGTGTACCTGCTTAAAATTGAACAATGCAACTTATGTAAAGAGCTAAACAGAGTAAACATAGAGTCCACCCTCCATGGGTTTTACCCGTGCTGGTGATGATTACATGCAGGGCTTAGAACAGCGCCTGGCATGCAGCAAGGGCTAGGGAAGTGTGCAGTCACCGTTACCATCGGCGTTGTCGCTGTCATTAATACCCCCTGCTCTCAAATTCCTGGCCCATTATAGGCCAATTCTTGCTCATGACCCTGAATCCTCCTTTATCCCGTGATGATGACGGTGACAGAGACAATGACAGTAAAGGGGAATTCTTTTCATTTTCCCGGAGGCTTTGAAAAGAGGGCAGACATGGTAAATGGAAGGCTCATTGCTTTCTGAGCGCCTTGATAGAGTTGGGTGTGGCCAATTAGAGCCCGGAGCTGGGAGAGTCTGGGGAGGCCGTGCTCTCTGCTCGGCACAGGGAGAGGATTTGGAGCTCCTGGGGGAATTTGGTGGGAACGAAAGAGACAGATGGCCAAAGGCTGTGTACTCCACTACAAGACCCTTCTCTGTGACCCCAGACCCTCAGAACAGTTGCCCACAAAATGCTTGCCATCCTTGGCGTTCGTGGACACCTGGTGGAGCCCAGTACGGGGGCTGGACTCACTGAATTTCGCTCTTGGGCTGGCTCAGGGCCCTGTGGGGACACAGGAGTTGGAAGCAGAGGGGACTGAGGGAGCATGGCCTTTCCCTCCACGGCCCACTCCAGAACGAGAAGAAATCGTGAGGAGGCTGAGGACTCGCACAGGTCGGACAACGCAGCAGTGAGCGGAGAACGAGCTCTCCGGGGCACAGACGGCAACATCAGATGCGCCCGGGCCACGTGTCCGGCGCTTCCTGTGCGCCCCCCACCGTGTGTGCTGCTGATGTGGGAGGGGCCGAGCGCCAGAGCACCTCGGTGAAATCCTGGCATCTCTCTTTATCAGCTATTTGATCTCAGGCAAGGGACTCAACCTTTTTGTGCCTCAGTTCCTCACCCATAAAATGAGGGTACTTATTGGGTGGTTGTGGGATTAGATGAGTTAGTTCACGTGATATGCTTGCAGCAGTGCCTGGCACATGGGAGATGCTCCGGAAGTATCAGGTATCAGTGGTCATTACTGCATTTGATCCTCACGAGCACCTTATGGAGTAGATGTTCTGAGTATGTGCACTTTATGGATAAGAAAACAGAAGCACAGAGAAGGTAAATAACATGTCCAAAGTCACACAGCTGGTAAATGGTATAGAGCCAGAGGCTCAGAAGGTGAATCTAGATGAATAATATTCTTTATTTCTGGCAGGATCTTAACTCTGTGTGACCTTGGGAAAGTCACTCCCCATGTGAGCGATTTGGAAGATGTTCAAGGATGCTTGTGACTCCACGTTTGTACGTCCCTCTGGACAGGTAAACTGACTGTACCCTCCTTCTCTGCAGGGGCAGAATCTGTCAAGGCAACCGGCATATGTGGAAAGAACAGAGACTTGGAATTAGGGGTCCTGTGTTGTCCCAGCTCTGTCCTAGACCAGCTGGGTGACCTTGAGCCAGTCACTTTACTCCTCTGGATCTGTTTCCCCTCTACAATGGAGAGAGCAAAAACCAATCTGAGAAATGTCACTGGGATTCTGTATGTGACAGCTGAGCACATGCAATGAGAGAGGGGACCACATGTCTCCCCAAGGGTCCCCGAGTTACCATGCCCACTTGTAGAAGCGATAGATACAGGAACATGGACCAAGCGTCCTACACGGGATGAGGGTCCTAATGTCACCCCATTTGGGACTACCTTGCTCGGCCCATATACCTGCCATCAGGATACGTGCTCAAGTGCAGCAAAGCATCCAGTTCCTTGGCTTGGCCTTCGAGTTCTTTCTCCACCTGCCTCCAACCAGCCTTCCCTGCCTCACATCTCACCATTGCTCCACCCAGTGATCCAGCCCCTGGGACCACACACGGTCCCTAAAGCCACCACAGGCTTCTGGCCTCTCCCCTCCCCCTGCCTTTGCAGATGCTTTTCTCTCTGCATGGAATGCTCTTGCTTGCTTGGTCATCTCATACATCTCATTCTTCAAGATGCAGCTGGAGTCACCTCCTCTGGGAAGCCCTCCATAAATTATTCAATCTTTCTTCAGTGTTTTCAGGACCTTGTTCTGTTAGTTCTGCTACAACTCTTATCAAGTGCATTATTATTGGCTGCTTCTGCCCATCACGCCCAGCCCTCTGGGGCCTTGAGTTGCTGGAAGGCAGGAAGTACTTCCGACCTGTGTTAACGTTGGGTGCGTTACTACCTTCTGGGCTTCAGTTTCCTCACCTGTGAAGTGGGGCTGACAGTATCTAATTTAGATGAAATAATACAGGTAAGGCACTCGGGCATAATGACCATCTCTGGATCTGTCACAGTGGACCTTGGCAAATGTGGAGGGAATCAATGAATGATCCCTGGGAGAGTAAAAATAAATAAGTAAATAAATAAAAATAAAGCTAATGAGCATCCATTAAGCATTTTCAATGCGTCAGGAAGGCACTGGGATCAGAGCTTAACATGCATTATCTCCTTGAAGCCTCTTAACAACCCTTTAAGGGAGGGAGTATCATTAGCCCCATTTTACAGATGAGTAAACTGAGGCTTCAGCAGTTGAGGACCTTGATGAAGGCTGCCCAGCTAGCAGGAGCGGGAATTCACAGCTGATCAATGCGGAATGAATGACTCACTTAGGGGTGGGCTGGGAGGACAACTGATTTATATCTTGTCATCAAAGGGTTTTAGAGCTGGAGGCTCTTGAAGACAACTTAACCCTGAAGTTCTTAACTTGGGGAGGATCCATGGACGGGGAGACTGATGGGCTCCCAGACCAAACAGATAAGGTCCCCATCATGCCCAGTGGCTTCCGGCCCCTCCATCTGCTGCCAACCCTCCCACGTCACCCCAGTCCCAGAGCTGCCCAGCTTGTCCTCTCTTGGCACCCCTGCCAGGGGTCCTCTCCCAGTCCCCCCTGAGACTCCAGAAGTCTCCACAGTCACTGGGAATGTCCCTATCTCCTACTCTGGGCAGGAACAGAGCTGACAATTGGGGCCATTTCCTTCTCCGTTGGAGATGTTGGGAGAAGGGGAGAGCGACTGGGTGAGGGAGAGAGCCCGGCCGGCGGGCTTCTGATAATGACAAAAATAACCATAGTATCAAAGGCTAACATTTATTGAACACCTACTATGTGCCAGGCTCTGTCCTAACCACATGACACATGACTGCTTTTTGTCCTCACAACTCTTCGAGGTAGGTTCTGTTATGAGCCTCATGTGACACACGAGGGAAGTGAGGCCCAGAGAAGTGAGGTAACTTGCCCAAGGCCAGGCAGCTGGGAAGTCAGTACCAGAGGCTCCACTGTTCTGGCTAGGTGTCCTTGGACGGGCCACAGCCACTTCTCTGGATGGCCTTCTCCATCTGCTGCCTGCAGGGCCCCACCTCATGGTTTCCGTGACGACTAAGATGGTCTCTGTACAGTGTCCCAGCACACAGTAGGCGCTTAGTAAATGAACAGCCTTCCTTCTCTCTTAACTCCGATGGGGGAGACCTGGGAGGGGGGGACACCTCAGCAGCACCCTCCCTCCAGAGTTCTTCCCCCAGCCGGGAGTGGGTAACCCGCCCCTTCACACAGCAACGCCGCGCCATCTCCCCCTCTATCCCAAGAGCCACGCAGTGCCCGGTCCCATTGCAGTTTTAATGACGTTGCTGGTAATTCCAGCACGTCTGGGCGAAAGCTGCACCACGCATCACCCCACCCCGGGGCAGGGCGTGGGGAGGTGCGTCGGGGAGTCCATCCCCCTACAAGTCCCCCTCCTGTCCGGCTGCCCTCGGAGGGTGGGAGGGCTGGGGAAGGGGGTGAGCCGGGGAAATGCTTCGTCCTGGGGCCCCGTCGGGCCCTGGGTGGGCCGGGAGGCGCGCCCCGACGGCAGGGCGAGGAGGGGGGTGGCGGGTGGTAGGCTAGGAGGCCTGGGCCTCGTCGTCCGCGCGGTGGCCCGCGTAGAGCGCGGCCAGGGGCCGGAAGCGCGGGCCCCAGCCGCTGAGATAAGCGAAGTCCTGCTCGGAGCCCGAAGAACCGCTGTGCAGCGAGCTGAGCGAGGCGGCCGGCGAGTCCGCGCCCTCGAAGGCGTAGGTCTGGAAGGCGTCGTAGGGCGGCACTGACAGGTCCCCGTCCGCCAGCGCCACCTTGCGGCTGATGAAGTCCCTGAACACCGAGAAGTCCGGCTCGGGGCTCGGTGGCCCCTGCGGGAGCGAGTGGCGCTCTGAGGGCAGGCGGGCCTGCGGGGGGCTGCCCGCGCCCCCGCTCCCGCTCGGGCCCCCGCCGCCGCCGCCCCCGTCGCCGCCCTTGAGCTCGCCGCCGAAGTCGTAAAGGCTCCGCAGCGCCGACATGTCGTAGGCCTCGGTGTCCTGCTCGCCGCCGCCCTCGTCGTTGTATTTGATGACGTTGTCCCGCATGTCCTCGTCCTCGTCGGAGCTCAGGTGGCTCTTGTGGTGGCGCCTGAGGGTGAGGATCAGCAGCACCAGCACTGTGTGGGAGACAGAAGGGGCAAGTGAGGGCCGAGGCCTGCCTAGGACATTCCGGGGACCCCTACCCCCCACCCCTCACACACAGCAATGCTGGCCCAGCCTAACCGCTGGTGCAAATTTCCTAGATTTCTGTGCAAAAAGACGTTTCCTACGGTCAGAACTGCACTGGCTAGATGGGTAGATAGTGAGCTACCCATCTTGGGAGGTGTGCAAATCGAGGCTAGACCACTGGGCTGCGGTGGCAGTACTGACGGCAGTGTTAAGAGATTTCATGGGTGTTGGGGGCCGGACCCAACCTCTGATGTCTCCATCCTCAACTCTATGAAGAGATACAACTTGAGAGGTCTCTAGGCTCTGGGGGGTGCAAAGGGGGCAGTTGAGGGGCAGATGGGGCTGGGGGAATGAAAGATGTCTTGAACCTGACTTCTCTTTTACCCTCGCTCTCCTCTGTCTCTTCCAGAAGTCCTGAGCACCTTCTTAGCCCTTTGGGTCTCAGGTCAAGATGTCCTCTGCAGGAGGCACCCCCCCAAGAGCTCCAGGTCAGGTTCAGTGCCTTCACCTCCAAACTCCCCTGGTGAGGAGTTTCTCCCTCTGTCACACGGGTTCTCAGAGCACAGCTGCTGGACTACCAGCAGCGGCATCTCCTGGGAACTTGCTAGAAATGTGACATCTCGGATCCTGTCCTAGATCTACTGGCAGTCTGTCTTGATGAAGCCTCCAGGTGATGCCCAGGCAGCTCAGGTTTGTGAACCACAGCTTCCCCCACCCCAAACACACACTCTAAACTCCCCCTCGGGGCCCCAGGAAGTGTTCCCCTAGCTCGGTGCCTGGCAGGCAGTAAGCCCTTGAAGGGTGCTTGTTGAGTGAATGACTGACTGAAGAAGTGGATGGAGACGTGGTGAGTGTAAGGATGAAGAATGAGAGCACCGCTCCTTCTTTGCTTTCTGCGCTTGACTTCCAGGACTCCACATTCTCTCCTCCTCCCGCCTCGCTGATCACTCATTCTCCACCTTCTAAACAGGCTTCTCCTCGCCTGTCTGACCCCTTAACATCAGCCGTCCCTGGATTTGGTCCTTGGGCCTTATCCACACCCCTCTGTGGGTGCTATCCTGCAGTCCATTTCGAGGCTGACCATGCCCACATCTCAGCCTTCAGCTTGGACTTACTTCTCCCCTGAAATCTAGATCGTCCTTCCAGTTTCCTCAACAAGTCCTCTGGGCTGACCAAGTCCTCACACTGAACACGTCTAACCTTGAAATAATCTTCCCCCTTCCCTGCCCTCAGTCTCCCCCATCTCCGTGATGGCAACCCTAACTTTCCTGTTACTCAGGGCTTTGTGGGTTTTTTTATTCGTGGATGGATCCCAGTGCCTGCAATAGTTTAGCACATGGGGTTGTGGGGGGGACTCGCTGGATGGATAAATAAGGAGCTGATGAACCATTGAGAGAATTAAATGGGTAGGTGAGTGGGTGGATGGAGAGACACACGCTGGGTACCATGCCAGGCACTGGATTCTTCTTGTTGCTCCTAACATCTGCAACCGGGCCAGCGGCCAGAGCCAGCTGCTAGGGCCATGGGGCCAGGTTCCAGCCCATGACCTAACAAGGTGGCACATGACAGGGAGGGGGGGTGGGGCCCGGGAACAGGTCCGGAGGGAGGGAAGGTGTCAGGAGAGAAGTGGGATAGATGGATGGACAGCTTTCGGAGCGGAGGCTGGGAGCTGCAGAGGGGGATGCCCGAGAGAGCAGATGGTGGGGAGTGCGGGCGGCGGGCAACAGATGTGCCAGGCCTGATCAGCGATTCCGCCCGTCACCTTTAGAACACTGATGTGCACTTTCTTCGTTTGTGGGCAATTAGGCAGAAATTTGTTTGCACTGCCTCGGAAAATGAAACCGCTGTAAAGTGCACCCTCTGGAAAAAGGGTTTCTGAGCCATGGGCTGGGGAGGGGAGAGAAGAGGGGCCCGGGCCTCGCAGCTAGGAGGAGACCGCCCAGGGCCTCTGCAGGGACCCAAGGAGTTGCGGCTTGGCCACTGGCAGGTTCTCGGTGGGCTGGGCAGTGGCCACCACGCCAGTGGCAGGGGGCAGGCGGCTGACATCTCCCAGGGAACTGAGCAGAGCTGGTATCTGCAATCTGGACCACTCTTGGGTTCCCCGAGCTCTGGCTGGTCGCTAAAGTCCAGCAGCCAGAGCGGAGGTGAGGCCTTTCTGCTGCGACGGGGTTGGGGGGGGGTGGATTTATGGCCCCTGGAATCCAGCTTAGCTCCTAGAACTTGACCTCTTCACTGGCGACACTTTGTGGGTTCCATTGGCTGCTGATGGGGTTGCTACCAGAGTAGATTTTGCCTCCCCAAATGTCTTAAGATTTTGCCCCAGCTGCCCCCGGGGTTTTGCCCCAGCTGAGATTCATAGCAGGTGGCGTAGTTAAAGGGAACACAAGGTGAGGAGGCCTGATTTCAAGTTGGAAGACTATGTACCCTTACGTAAGCCACTTAACCCCTGCGAGCCTCACTTTCCTCCTCGGAAAAATGGGGATGAAACACCTGGCTACATGGTTGTGAGGAACACAAGAGCCTTTTTTCACTAGAAGGACTTTACCAAAAGTCCTACATGGAGCATAAAAAAGGACGGTGGACATGAGAGATTTTTTTAATAATATGCTTGTTTTTAAAAACGTAGAGGGTGGTCAACATGCAAGGAGTCTCAGGTGGGGCTGACATTTTCTGCAATTGGTGGTGGGGCTGCTCGGTTCTTAGAAGACTTGTCATGGGACCCACACGCTAGAGCTCGGACATCACTTGGGCCGCCCTTCCTGGTGGGAGAGGGAAGCTGAGGCCCCCGCGGGGGTTCCCGGGAAGGACATCCAGGGCCCCAGGGTGAAGGCCAGCAGGGCGGGGGCGTGGCTCTGGCCGGACTCACCGACCAGGATGAGGACGCAGACCAGGAGCGCGATGAGGGCGCCGGGGCTCAGGGAAGTGGCCATGACGAAGGCTGTGGTGTTGCAGGACTGGATGGTCCCCGAGCTGTCACAGCCGCAAATGCGGATGGTGAGCGTGCCCGTGCTGCTCAGCGTGGGCGGCCCGCTGTCCACCACCAGGATGGGCAGGAAGAACACGTCCTGCTCCTGCCGGTTGAAGCCCAGGTGCTGTGTGTGCACCGCGGCCGTATTGTCTGCTCCAGAAAGAGGGAGTGGTGTGTGAGGCGGCTCGGCCTCCCCTGTCCCGGCCACCTCCTGGTGCCCCCTCGGGATTTGCCTCCCTCCGCCCCGAGCTCTTGCCTCCTGGGTGACCCACGGATCTGCTCCCCGATCTCCGCAGCTTCTGCCCCCAGCTGCCTGACGATCCTGCTCCCAGCCGTGTAGCCCACAGTTCTGTCCTTAGCTGTCACAAGATGCTATTCCCAGCAGTCTCAAGATTCTGTTTTCAGCTATTCCAAGGTTTTGTCCCCAGCTGTGCCAAGGTCCTGTCCCCAGTTTTTCCAAGATTCTGTCCCCAGCTGGGCCAAGGTCCTGTCCCCGGCTATGTTAATTTTTTTCCCTCATTCATCTCAATGGCCTTCTTTTGTTCTACCCCAGCTACCCGATGCACCCTGACTCTGGGGTCCTGGGGTCCTTGGGTTGTGGCTTACTGGGCCCCAAACAAGTCCTGGGTCACGGAGAAGACTGGGAATGTCTTCTCTCGCATCTGGCTTTGGCTGAGGGAGCTTTCTGTCGGGAGTCTAAGAGGCTGAGCCTGCAGGGCTGGGGGCATGGCCTCTGGGGCCTGATGAGGGGACCCGCGTGCACCAAGGTCTCCTTTCTACATGTGCGACCAGAGAGGACAGTGAACTAACACAAGTCATACTCATGACACCACTTCAGCCAGCTGCTGGGAATGCTAGGCAGGACTCAGGTGGCTCTCTGGTCTCAGAGCATGGGCTTTGGTGACAGGTGGTGCCCACTTTCCCCTGCCCTTCCTGCCTCTCCCACCCTCTCCTGTATGGGTCAGGCCACCCCTGAGCCTCCATCATTTTGATGCCAGTGTGGAGGCTCATACTCTGAGCCGGGCTGGCTGCTACCCCCACCCTTCACAGCCAGCTCCACACAAGGGGGCCCTGCCTTCCTGCGGGGGGCGTCCAGTCTCCCCTCCTGAGTCCTTCTCCTGCCCTCACAGCCTTCCGGCTAGTCTCTCTGCCCTCAGACTTCAGCAGTCTGGGTCCCTTCCCCAGCTCTGTGGCCCCTGTCAACCCAGTTCAGTTCCGGGCCTCCCCCAATCGTGGACACAATGCAGGAGAAAAGAGCTGACTTGTGACCTTGAGCACGTCTGTGACGCGAACTAGAGGTCCAGCTCAAACAAGATTGGTCATGGGTTGAAGCTCATGTGATGGTATCATGAGGTTTTGTGATATTATTCTATCTACTTTTACACACATTTGAAAATCTCCATTAAAATGTTAAAAAAAAAAAAATCATGCCGAGTCGAACATTTACTCGCTCGGGAGCTCACTTAGCTTCTCTGGACCTCAGTTTTCTCATCTGTAACTGAGGAAAATAGTAGCACATTGGTGAGGATTATGGTGAAATTCATGCCTAACCCTTAGAATGGGTCCCAGCCCCTGGAAATTCTCCACAGATGCCGGCGGTTCTTTCGGTCGCGCCCCATCCCCATGTCCCCTGCGCCGCACCCCAGGCCTGCTCTCCGTGTAGGCTGCCCTGCCTCTCCTCACCACATTCCCGCTAGCGGGAACACCGTCCCCACCTTCCTGCTGGGCAAATTCCTCATCTGTCACGCTCCAGCTAAATGTCACCTCCTTCCTGTGGCCTCCGTTCTCGGCTTCCCCCTCCCCGCTCTGACTACGCAGGAGCCACACACATTTCTGCTACAGTGCTTATCACATGGCGTTAGGTTAGCGTGTGCCCGTCTCTGCCCTGGCACCGAGCCAGACTCGAAGAATGACACTTGAATGAACTGCAACTTTTGGGGTAACTGGTGGTCCCAGGTCAGCTCCTCAAGCTCTGGCTTCAGCTGCTTGTCAAAGGGTAAATCAACCCCGGCTGTGAAAATATCTGCCTTCCCAAGGGGAAGAAAGGAGACTCAAGAGCAAGATGAGGAAAAGGGAATGATGTGGGACTCCTCTGCTCTGACTACAAGCTCTCTAGGCATCAAGGACTGTGTGGATGCTTTAAATATATAGTAATATTTAATTGTCCCAACCATCAAGAGTTGTGACATTATTTCCATTTTATATGTGTGGAAGTTGAGGTTCAGAGAGAAGTGACTTGTCTGAATTTATCCAGTGAATTGGTGACATAGCTATTTTTCCCATCCACCCATCAAATCATCCATCTATCCATCCCTCAACCATCCATCCATCCATCCATCCATCCATCCATCCATCTATCCATCCCTCATCCATCCTTCCATCCATCCATCCATCCATCCATCCTCCAACCACTGTTCCATGCAACCATCCATCCCTCATCCACCCATCCATCCTCCATCCATCCATCCATCTATCCATCCATCCATCTATCCTCTGTCCATCCATCCACCCATATCCATCCATCCATCCTCCACCCAGCCATCCAATAAATCTTTATTGAGTAACTACTATGTCCTAGGCACCATCCTAGTCGCAGGGAGAAAACAGTGGGGAGCTAAACCAACCATATTCCTGGGTGTGAGCTTATATTCTAATGTGAGGGACAAATATTAATTGAATAAACCCACAATTTAGTCTACAATTACAAACCATGGTGAGTGCTAAGAAGGAAAAGTACAGGAAGAGCACCTAACAGAGGACCTGACTTAGTCTGAGAGAGGTCAGGGAGATCTTCTTGGAAGAAGTGGTATTATTGCCTAGTACTGAATGATGAGTTCAAGGAGAGGGGACAGCCGATGCAAAGGCCTCGAGGTTGGAAGAAGCATAATATGCTCAAGGAACTAAAGCAGTCCTTTGTGACTGGAGGGAGGAAGGTGATGGCTCGAGTGAGTCAAGGTCAAACTGGGGGCAGGGTGGGGCAGGGGCTCATCATGGAAAGTCTTAGAGGCCATAGTAAGGAATTGGGGTTATTTTCTTAAAAGCAATGGGAAGCCATTGATTGGTGGGTTTTAAGCCAAAAGAGACCGAGCACGACAAATCATCCATTCACACCCTCTGGATGTCAGGATTATCTTAGCCCCTGAGGCTAGAGCATGAACAAGACAGACGTGGCCCCTGCCCTTGCTGAGCCTCCATTCTATGCAAGGGCGTTTCTAATCTAGAGCACAAGAGTGGATGTGGAAGATGAGTTAGGAAGATACTGTGTGTTTTAGGTGTGAGAGGATAGTGGGAGTAGAGGCACAGAGAAGTAGACAGATTTGAAAAATGAGTGGCTGGCTCTGGCTCAGCCTCAAATTCCCAAGCAAGAACAGAGGAGTGGAGAGGAGATGTTTGTTTCTCAGAGTTGCCGCCTTTGGCCATGGAGGCATATGTTCTCAGAGCTCTGGTCCGTGCCACTCCTCCACCCGACAAAAGGGGATCCCTGGGCATCATCCCTGAACCTCCCAAGCAGCCCTCCGGGGCAGCGGCTGGCTTCACCTGGGGAAGCCGCTGGTCACCCCAGCCCCTTTCCCCACCCTTCCAGGCAGGAACTGCGCCCAAGCATTGTATCCATCCATCTGGCCTGACATACATCAGTGTCAATCCCTGGCTGCAAAAGCAATATTTATAAATCACGTTTCCAAACTGGCTACAAATGTGTACAAAGAAACAGATGGGTTGGGGTAGCTGTTTGTCACCCAGGATATTTATATGGTGAGGAGGAGGGGGCTTGGCAGGCCGTGGGAAGGGGCTAGGGGCCTGGCGGAGGAGCCCTTCCACGGCTGTGCTGAGCTTAACACATGGCTGCCACCCTCGCTCCTGGAGCTCCTTCCAGGGGGTCACGCGGGATGGGAGCTCCTGGTGGCTCCCCGTCAAAGAGAGGCAGTTGGGACAGAACTTCAGGCCCCTTGGGTTGGAAAGACTTGTGAACTTGGCGAGGTCAAGCCAGGGCTATTTGTATCTCCTGGGGCCAACTCAGGATACCACTGGAATAATGCGTGGGCAAGGTACTACCATTTGTTAAAATATTGAAATGCTTCCAAAAAGGTTTAAATAGCTCTGACTCTATGAGCCCCAAGTCCTTCCCTGCTGCCTCAGCCTTCCCCCCATGCCCACCCCCAACTTTGACACAATCAAGCCACTAAGGGGGTAAAGCCTGGCACAGTGGGGGCTCCAGGGTCCTGTTCCAGGTTATTTATGGTCAGTGTCCCTTTCGGTTGGTCATCTGAACTGCACTGGTTGTGAAATATTTTTAATATTACTCTTGGAAATACAGAAGGTCTGGCTTCAGAGGCCACTGAGGTCCTTCCTTTTGGAGGGAAGGGTTGTAAGGGTCTTGGGGGTGATCCCAGACCTGTTCCAGGGTCAGAAAGAACCAACATGACCTGATCTCCTAGTCCTGGTATCCACTCATTCCACCCACGCAGGCCTCCTATTCCTTGAACATCCTGGGCCTGCTCTCACCTCAGGGCCTTTGCACTTGCTGTTCCCTCCACCTGGATCATTCTTGGTCCAGTTATCAGCATGGCTCACTCCCTAATTTCCTTTAGAGTCATACTCACTATTGATTCCTTCAGAGATGGCTTCCCAGGCCCCCTTATTTAAAATAGCTCCTACTCTTACTCTGCTTTATTTTCCCCTGTTTTGTTTAACACATTTTATGGAACACCCACTATGTGCCAGGCCCTGCTCTAGGCACTCGGGGCCCAGCACTGAACAAAATCAAGTCTAGACTCTTGTCGAGATTGCATTATCTACCCTCCAGCCACTTAGCATCCCCAACATATTATTCACTTGTTTAATTTCTACCTCCCCTCACCAGGATGTCACCTCCACGAGGGCAGGGATTTTGTCTTGTTTGCCACTGTATTTCAGGGCTTAGAACAGTGCCTGATACAGAAGCAGTGTTTCAGTAAATAATTGCTGAATGCAGGAAATGATGTGTTCCAGGTACTAACAATATACCTTCATCTTGGGGGGCCACCTAGCCATCTCAGGGGGCAGGCCCTTTCAGCCCCATTTTACAGATGACACAATGGAGGCTTAGGAAGTGCAGACCTTGCTAGGGTTGTACAGAGAGCCCCCAGCTGAGCCTGGCCTGGGACCCAGGGCCCTCACTCCCAGTCCACTGACGCCCTCCACCCACCCCCAGCCCCCACCCCCAGTTCAGTGCTCGAAGGCTCAGACTTCGGCTTCTTGAGGAACTTGCTGGGGCACATCTCACAGTGGGATCAGCTCAGGCTGGGCAGGGCAGTCACTTTCAAGGTGGCGAGCGAGCGAAAGCAGGAAGCACGCTGGATCTGAGACAGGGGTGGGTTGGAATCCCAGCCTGCCGCTGACTCCCCGTATGGCCCTGGGTGGGTCCCTTTCCTCCAAGAGTCTCCGTTTTATCATGGGTAAAATAGGGGGAGGGGTAAGGAAATCACCCCCCAGGGTGGCCGTGAGGATGCAAAGAGAAACAGGAGTGGGATACAGCGCTTTTTAAACTGAAGGGTGGGAGTGTGTGCACGTGACTTATTTCAATCTTCAGTTAGACCAGGGGGCTCTTTCCATCCAGGACTCTGGCCCACCCACTCCTCATCTGTTCCCTCTCTGTATCTTTCCATTCTCTTCTCTTGGGGTGCCCCCTCTCCACTCCGCCCACCCGCCCCCGGCTTGTTCTTCAGGGTTTAGCCAGTGGGCTGGGGAACAGCTCTAGCTTGACCCAGATTTTCTGTGTGATCTTGGACCCAACACTGGCCCTCTGGGTGCCTCAGTCTCTCCACCGGTAATACGGGAAGGGGAGGGGAGGCTAGGCCCCTCCCTTGTGCATCCTAGGATTTGGTGGTTCAGAGGTAACTCACCTTGGATGTCAAGCAGGGAGAAGTGAGGGTTGCTGGGAGCTTCGGGCACCAGGCGGAAATAGAAGCGGTGCCCACCCTGAGGCTCATCTCTGTCCACCACGCTGATGGTCTGGATCAGCTGAAGGGGGAGGATGGGGCAGGGAGCTGATGTGAGGCCTAGTCCACACTGGACCTGGGTAGAGGGTGTCCCAGCCAGTCCCAAGAACCCCCAGTCCCCAGCCCCTCCACGTACCTGTCCTGGCTTTGCGTCTTCACACACGGCTGCCTCGTAGGGAGTGGCCAGCTCTGGGGGATTGTCGTTCACATCCAGGATTCGGATTCTTAGGGATGCCCGGGAGAGCTGGGCATGATTGTCTGCAGCGAGAGCACAGGAGCGGGGTGAGCGGCATCAAGTGTGAGACCTAGACAACCCCCCATCTGCCATGAGGACAAGGCGAGGCAGTGGGGTCACACTGAGAGATCTGTGGGTTGACCAGGCAGGGAACAGGATCAGGACTGAGGACAACGGGCATGAAGGGGTCACCACCATCACTGCTGTCACTGTCACCACCACCGTCCCTGCATGACCACCACCGCCTCCACCGCCATAACCCCCAGTGCCACCTGGCACCATCGTCAACCCCATCCCCACCACTGCTACTTTCGCCATCACCATCACCAGTCCTGTTTCCACTGCCCTCATTAGCATTGTCCTTGTACCAACATGACCACCAGTACCACTATCACCAATCTCACCACTCTCGCAGTCACCAACCTGCTGGCTTCGCCATTAGACCATTGCCATCAGAATGATGGTGTCCCCACTGCCCCCTCCAAGGCACCACCCTCCTCATCTCTGTTATCACAAACACCAAGGCCATCCCTATCAGCGCCCTTACCACCACGGCCAGCAGCACCCACGCGATCACTCTCTCTACCACAAACACCATTACCAGCCCCGCCCTTACTACCATTACCCCCCCAGAAACACCCACGTCACCATCACATAGCTAGCCCCACTCCCACCTCGGGCAACACGATCATCACCACTGCCGTCAACCAGCATCCCATTCTCGACATCCCATCACCATCAAGGGCACAGAACGCACCCGGAGCATCCACATCCATTATTTCAGGTATCCATGTGGAAATCCTGTGCTTGGGTCAATTTCTAGCCCCACATTGCAGAAGAGAAACAAAGCATGAGAAACTTTAAAGAACTGGTCAGTTGACAACGGGGCTCTCAAACCTCTGCTCTTTTAAGACCTGATCCTAAGAGGGCAAGACAAGTCCACTGGATGTAGGTCTTGGCCAGGGTCTTCAGCAAAACCATGACACCCCCACCTGTGAAGTCTTTGAGGTCAAGGTCCCTGCTGTATTAACCCCCGGGTTCCAGCACTGTGGGGTACAGCACAGAGTAAGTTCTAATACATTTGTTGAACGAATGAATGAAGCCTGGAAGAACATGGACGGAAAGAGGCTTGAGTTCCAGGCATGGCTCTGTCCTTGACCCAGTGTTTGGTCCTCCCTCCCTGATATCCCTTTCCACATCTGGAAAATGAACAGAGCACGGTGATTAAGAGTAAAGTCTCCAAGGCAAGTTGTTCTGATCTCAACTCTGCCACTTAGTAGCTGTGTGGTCTATGCCAGGTTACTTGGCCTCTCGGTGCCTCTGTTTTCTCACCAGCAACATGGAGCTACTAGTAATGGGTTGGTTAAGAGGAAAGATTGAGTTCCTATCTGCAGAGCATTTTTAAACTGTGTATATAACACATAGCAAGTGCTATCTAAGGATTTGTTAAATAAACAGACATCCTTAAGGGTCCTTTCAGCAATGACATCAAGTGATTGAAGGATACCTTGTCCCAGCCTGGCCTGTCTGAGCAGCACCTTGAATGTTGGCTTTTTCTGCCCCTTGTCCCCTGGACCTCTTGGGTGCTCATTGGTGCCCTGCTCTCAGCTATCTTAGTCATGAGTTCGTTACCGACAAGTTCTATCCACCAGCGACCTCAAGGACTGGGAGAGGAAGCCACCCCCTTCTAAGCAGGGTGGTTAGGCGTCTAACCTGGCGGGCAGGGAGCTCTTTTGGGGGCAGCCTGGAAGCTTCCAAGCAGCCAGGAACCCCATGAGTTCTGGGGGGAGTGGGGCTGCCTCTTTCTCTGATCAGGGCCGCCGTGGCCCGCAGCTGCTTGTGTGTTGATAAGGAGAAATGGGATCCGGAGGCAGGTGGAGCCACCTCCTAGGGTCAGGGAAAGGAGGGGGATGAGTCCTTAATTAACGCAGACCCCAGCCCCTCTCTGGAGCTCCCCTTAGCCAGGGGCACTTTATCTTCTCAGCTCACCCAGATCTGCAGCTTCAGTGATTAGAGGGGGCTTTTCTGGGGGGGCGAGAGATCGGAGTCGTGACTGGGAATGCCGGGCAAGCCGTTATTTTTAAGAGTCTGTTGCTGAAGAACTTAAACAGACAGAAGGAGGGTGCGTTTGGGAGCAGGGGAGGTGGGGAGAGTGAGGCCCGCTGCCAGGACCAGGCACCTCTCTCCCCGCTGAGGCAGAGGGAGGGGGCGCAGGGGCCTATGCGCCATGCAGAAGGGCGACCCCAGAGCAGGGCCAGCTCCTCTGAGGGGGACACGCTGCAGGGGGCCGGGTCCACTGCTGGAGAGACCCCCACTATTGAGCCATTCCTTTACAATCTGTTGGGCCTCTTGTGGCTGCTTTTTTTTTTTTCTAGCTTTATTGAGATAGGATTGACAACGTGGTATAAGGTGTGCAATGTATTGATTTTATACGCGTATATATTGTGGGATGTTTCCCACAATCAGGTTAGTTAACACATCCTTCACCTCACATAATTACCTTTTCGTTGTTGTCCTGCTCCTCTTTTATTTTTTTCGAGGGGGGTGGGGCCAAGGGAGAGAGAGACTCTGAAGCAGGCTCCTCGCCCAGTGCAGAGTCCGACGTGGGGCTCGATCTCATGACCCTGAGATCATGAACTGAGCTGAAACCAAGAGTCAGACGCTTCACCGACTGAGCCACCCAGGCACCCCTCTTACCTCCTTTTTAAAAATGCTACAGGTCACCTCTTGGGAAAGCCCTGAACCCTTTGGCATGGCTGTGGATCCCGGGTCTCAGAGGCGGGGCAGCCGAGCGGGCAGGGAAGGTGTGTGCCTCTATGTTGCCTAGTTACCACCTGCAGAACTGATCCCAGGGACCCCTGGATTTGGGGCCGGCCTGCAATCCGCAGAGCCTGTGTGCCCATGACATCGCTGTGGCCTCCAGCCTGGCTGCACATTAGAATCGCCTGGGAAGGCTTTGAAACACACTGATGCCCAAGGCGTGGTCCCTGAGGTTTTTTAATGGCTGTAGGAATCTAATATGTGGCGGGGGGTTGCCAACCACCGGCAGGTGGGGGAGTCCAACCTGTTATCTTACTTCTGGTGGACTTCCTTTAAACCCCTCCTGATCACAGTTAGCCGCATTTGTGATCACTGCTAATGATTAATTCATAAGTTTACCATCTTAAATGTTTCTGGGATAAAACAAAGACTCCATCAATTAATTAATCTTCACCCTGCGCAGGACTTTCCAATCGATAACAAATTTTCTTATCTATGACCTCATTTGATCCTCAAACAACCTGTAAAGGAGGTCTTGTTAAACCCATTTTGTAGATGAGAAAACTGAGGCCTAGAGAGGGCCAGGACCTTGCCCAGAGCCACAAGGGAGTCAGCGCAGAGCTGGGTTGGGTCCTGGGTCTCCTGCCTCTACGACCAGTGCTTGGTCTAGATCCGAGGCCAGTAGGCCCTCCTGCTGCCTGGGTATCTGTCCATCTAGCACCAACTACTGCTCGGACCCAGGTCCAAGCGGCCCTTCCCCGACGCCCAGCAGCAGGTGCCCTCTCCCAGGGCTGGGTCCCTCATGGGTCCCAACCCCCCTCTTGGCATCTCAGTTCAGCTGACTGACATGCAAATTAGTTTAATTATTTCTTCTTCTAAAATAAATTATATTTTGCAGTAGCTGCAATATGTTGTGTCAGGCAAAATTGCATTCAATATTTTTAAACTAATTGATGCAGCCTTGAGGAAGGCTGATTGACAGCCCAGAGCTGAGCAGGCCTGCAGCCTTAACCGGTTCCTAGATGAAAATTAATGTGCTTCGGCCTGGGGCTCCCTCTCTGAGCTACCTTGCTAGGAAACCAGGAAGGTGGCAGGTGAAACCCTGGGGGTCTGGGGGCCGAGGAGGTGGGCTGTTCAGTGGGCGCCTGGACCGGGGGCAGGAGCACTGCTGTGCAATGTGGGCAGGTCTCCTACCTTCTCTGGGCCTCGGAGACCCCGATGTATAACGAACGGGCAGGGGATCGGACTGAGCCGTTTGGAGCTGAGGCTGCTGGGTTTTGCTGACGATTATGAATTGAGCGCCTCCTTTGTGCCAAGGACATAACAGTGAGCAAGACCTATACGGTCTCTCGGTCTCGAGGCAGGGACAGACAGTACTCCAGACTCTGATAAGAGCTAAGAGATAAAAGTTCAAGAGCACGGTGGGTGCAGGGATGTTTTCCCTGGAGTAAGTGACCTTTAGGCTGAGATCCAGCTAGGAAGGAATCAGGTGAAGGGGATGGGAGGGAAAGAGTGCCCCCAGGGAATGGGGACAGCCTATGCAAACACCCGGGAGGAGAAGAGGAGGCTGTAGATAATGAGACTCTGGATCCCTTCCAAGGAAGACCCCAGCCCCTGGCAGGTACTCACCTGGTATCTCAACCAAACTAGGCTTGGAGGGCTGGGGGCCACTGGGAAGGGAAGAGGAAATGGGAGCTGGCCTGGTGGCTCTGTTAAGGGCACTGCTAGGAACGTGCTCCTTCCCAGAAAGACATCAGCAAACACATGCGAGGCATGCACTGTGGGCCAGGCTCTGTGTTGCCCCCTTTCCTCCTGTCAACGATTGTGGGAGGTGGAGACTAGTATTATTGACATTTTACTGAGGAGGAAACCCATTCAGAGAGGTAAGGAACTTGCCCAAGGTCTCGTAGGGAACAACTAATCAATCTGGGACTTGAACCTGGGTCTGGTTCCAGAGGGGAAGTTTCTAATCATCAGATGGTACTGCCTTTCTTGCCATCTTTAGCCGTCAGAGTCCCACTTGCCTCAACGTCCTAAACGTCCTAACAAATGTCTCTGCCTCCTCCTGGAAGCTCTCCCTGACTGCCTCAGTCCCGGGCCATCAGAATATTAGCCCAAGTCCTACATGCCCACATGCCCACATGCACGTGATCTTCCAGCTATCTCCCTGGCCTTATCCCTCACCCCTCTCTTGAGCTCTGCTCCAAGTTTGCTCCGTTCTCACCTTCAGATCTTTGCTCAGATGCCTTCTCAGAGAGCCTCCCCTGATGACCTTCTTTAAATGTGTCCCTTGCCATCCCACCAGACACCCCCTTCCCTGCTTTCTCTCCATAACACTTACCCCATACCCGCTATGTCTTTACTTACTTAACTTGCTCATCACTTGTCTCCCCCATGAGAAAGTAAGCAGAATTTCTATTTTGTTTACTGCTATGTGCGTGGCGCATAGTAGGTGCTTAAGAAAGATTGTCGAATGAATGGATTTCATTGCCTGTGGCATCCCTGACTATGCTGGGATACTGGGGAGCCCACAGGCAGAGACCAATACCTCCTCGGGTGGACTAATTCTGTGGGGGGTGCACCCCCTCCAGGGTCCCTCCATCTGGGCAAGAGTCAAGCTATGTGATGCTGTTCCTGCCTCTCTCCTTGGACTAAGGTTTTCTCATCAGTAAAACAAATGGAGAGAGAGAGAGAGAAGCCCAGAGAGAAGGAGGCAAGGGAGGTTACCAGAGTGGGAGTGAGAAGTGGGGGGAGGAAGGAGGGACTGGTGGGGAAAGGAGAGGGGGAAGGAACAGGAGTGGGGGGGAGGGAGAGAGCTTGGGGGGCAGCTCGAAGGCACCTCCTTCCCACTCACTTGCAGTGGAGGGTGGGCAGCAGAGCGGACCCTCTTCTTCAGTCCCCCCAGCTCCTCCCCTTCCCGAGAGAATTAAATTGCATCCAAACACCAGGCTCTGATTAGAGCTGGCCCGCTGGGCAGGAAGATTTATCATCCCAATACCCGCCGGCCAAGACAAGTTGGGTGAGCAAGTGGGGGTGCTCCAGGGGAGGGGTGTCAGGGCTGCCAGAAGTGGACTCCTTGCACCCCCTGCCCTGTCCTCACTCACCTTTAGTGGGAGCAGGAGGTTTGGGCACCCTTCTCTGTCTCTCTCAGGGCTTTGATTATCTCTTTGGCTTCCCAGGGGAGACTGGAGGCTTCGACTTTGTTGGGTTGGGGGGCATTGTGTAGTCCTCCAAAGGGTAAAGGAGGACTTCGGGGTGAATCAGGGACTCTGGAATGGGGGGGTGGGAGAAAGTTTTCCTTCCTAGGGCTGAGCTGGTCCTGATGTTCTGGGCTGTCCTCTGGAGACCCCATGGACATGACAAAATCTTTATTCCGGTCTGCCTCTGTTAGGTACTCAGGGGGCACAGGATTCCGGGAGTTACCCAGTCTAAGAGGAGCCCAGGCCTGATTTACACACCTCTGGTGATGGGGAGCTCAGTGCCTCTTGAAGCAGCCCCTTCCATGCAGGACTGTGCCAAGCCTCTTCCCCAGATGGCACCACACTCAGCTTCCCTGCCCGTCCTAGCCCTGCCCTGACACCCCCAGCTCCTGTCTAAGCCTGAGGCTTCACCACAGCCTCCCATGTGCCCTCCTGCTCCAGGCCAGCCCCCTCCTGTTCACCCATGAGCCCGAGTGAACACTGGGCCCGCACATCTGACCATGTCACTCTGCTGCTCCAAGACCTGCCTTGGTTCCCTGCTGTCTCCAGCAGATGTCTGGCTCCTCAGAGGACATCGAAGGCCCTTCCTGTAGAGAACCAGTGAGCGTCTGCATGCTCACCTCACCTCGCCTGCTCCAGCCGTCCCCCACCCCAGCCTCTGCCCCCGCCCCAGTCTCCCCGTTCTCAGAATGGCCAGTGGACGGCTGAGCTTCTGAGTCTTTCTGCCTCGAGCACCCAAATTCCCTTTCCTCAGCCTTTGAGACCCAATTCAGATGTCCCCTCCTTTGGGAAAGATTTTTGGCCTCCTTCCCCTCTGGGTGGGCAAGTCCTTCCCTGCTCCTCCTGAGTGCCCACTGCCCCCTTCCGCTCTGTGTTGTCACTGGCTGTCAATGTGTCTCTCCCCCGCCTACCTGTGAGCTCCGAGGTCAGTGGCCAAGCCTTGTTTACCACCAGATCCCAGCACCCAGACCGGGATGGGCGGTGAGGAGAGGCCCTCTGGAAACACTAGCTGGGGGTAGACATGTGGGGAGCAGGGGGTGTCCTCGTGGCAACTGAGCACTCTGCGTCTCATCCCACTGCAAGCTCTCACCCCCATCCCTCTTGTCCTCCTAAGGAGCATTGGACTGGGAGTCATAAGGCCTCACTGCTGGACTTGGGCCAGTTGCTTCCCTTCCTTGGGCTTAGTCTCCCCAGCAGCGAAGTGAGGGTGGGGGTGGGGGCTGGAGTCCATCATCTCTGACATTCCTTCTTCCCTCAGATTCTTTTCTCTGGCTATGAATCACAAGTACCGTGTGTCAGGAACCATGCTAGTCATTTTACATACACAGATTCTAACGTCCATGACATGAGATGCTTTATATACAACATTCAGTATGATGTCTGGCACATCGTAAGCTTCAAACAAACAGAAGCTGCTATTATTGTAAAGATATCGTAAATTATAATCTTTGGGGTGTCTGGGTGGCTCAGTCGGTTAAGCGTCTGCTTTCAGCTCAGGTCATGATCCCAGGGCCCTGGGATCAGGCCCCATGTCGGGCTCCCTACTCAGCGGAGAGTCTGCTTCTCCCTCTCCCTCTGTTCGTGCTTGCTCTCTCTCGCTCGCTCTCTCTTTCTCAAATAAATAAATAAAAATCTTAAAAAAAATTATTATCTTTACAGCCATCTAACACAGTGCCATTTTACAGATGAGAAAAGTAAGGCAATGAAAGGGGGAGTGACCCATCCAAGCGCAGACAGCTGGGAACGGTGCAACTGACCCCAGTTTTCGCGTGTCACGCCACCCTGCTTTCCTCACTCGGTGGGCCAGCCCCTTTATCCGTTCGTTCAGTAAATATTTACACACGCCTACTAAGTGCCAGGCCTGGTATAAATAGCGCAGATGCAGACAAGACCCTGCCCCTCGTGGAAGGTACAGCTTCCTGGGGAGAAGAGATTAACCAAATACTCACACAAATACATATATAAATCATGACGAGCGCTCCGTGGTTTGCAGGAAAAACCAGGGTGCTGTAAGACGTACTTGGCCTGGGGTGACCCAGATGGGGAAGCTTCTCGCTAATCTGGTTAACTCTTTGCTATTCCTGGTGGCTAGAGACCTGCCCCCTCCCCCACTCCAGACCAGCTTAGGGCCAGACGACCCTGGAGGAGGGGGGCCGGATGCAGCCCCTGGAACCCCCACCCCAGCACTGGCCTTCCAAGTCCGCACCCCCAACTCTTTGAAGACTCCCTTTACAACTGCCCTTTCCACCGAAGGATTCAGACACAAATTGTACTTTAAATTCAATATCGGTCATTAATATTTCATGATTACAAAACGTTAAAGATAATGTCAGTGGAAGGAGCGTTTGCATGGGCAGAATGGATGACTCAGAAGTTCGGGGAGAGGAGAGCCGGCATACTAAGTGGCTGGGGAGTCTTTGAGGTAATCCAGTATGACAGCGGCGGCGGCTCCCGACCCAGTGCAGCCTTCTCCAAGGTGCTCGCCAAGCTCCACCACTGTGTATAAATATTTCCCTTCTGATTCTTGTCACCTCGGGTTTGTTACGCCCGGAGCAGGCGGGGCCACCGTGACCCCACCAGCATCCTCTGTTTCTGAGGAAGCCAAATGGATGCTTCAGCAGGAGGCCACGGGCAGGCAGACCCCCTGGCATTGCACTTGGGGCTCGGGCTGGCTGCTAGGAAGCAGGAGGTCTGGGGGTGGAGCCCTGACCCTGTGTGGATTTGCTCCATGACCTTGGAACCATCGCTGTTCTGCCCTGAGCCTTTATTTCCTCTTCTGTAAAGTGGGGATAATAATTTTGCCCTTGTCTTGCAGAGATGGCAAGAAGCTGGAGTCGGTGGATTATTTGTGACACTCCTGGATTCGTGCCTGGCACCAAAAAAACATGACTTGAGGGGCATCTGGGTAAGAGCCGGGCTTTGGAGTCAGACAGGCTGGGGCTGGGAATTTGGACAAATGACTTCACCTCTCATCCATATGTTGGGGATAAGGGCAGAACCGACACCTCTTAGGTGGGAAGATTCAACGAGCGAGCGCACTACTGTAAAATGCCTCGCACAGAGTCGGTGCTTGTAGTCAAGTGCACAGAGTCAAGATCGATAGATACCACTAATTGAGCACTTATTAAGTACTAGGCAAGTTCTCTCCATGCATGATCCTATTGAATCCCCCCATTAGCTCTGTGAAGCTGGAGCCATTCGTTTTCTCATTGATTAATACCTGGTGAGGGTTGGGCAGGGGTTGTTGATTGCAGCTCAGCGGGGAGGGTCTCTAGCCCAGTGATCAGTCTCCTTCCAGAGCCTCATCTTCCCCATGGTCGGTTGCTAGGCACTGGGGGGTGGGTGGGTGGGGGGGCTCAGATTGCAGAGAGTACCCGGGAAAGGGAGCTCACGTGGCCTTGCTGCGGAGGGAACTAGGCAGACTTGCTCCAAATCCCAGCTCTGCCACCGCACATCCTTGGGCAAGTTTCCTCTCCGAGCCTCGATCTTCCCATCAGTAAAGTGGGTGCTGATCGGTTACTGATCATGATTCAATAGAAGTCCACACTAGAAAGCCTCTAGCCCAGAATATGGATGAGGTAAACACTGTAAAATGTTTGTGGGAGAGTCCCCTCCACATTCTTTCTTCTGTGAAATGGCAGCATTATAGACTTTGTATACCACTCTAGCTGCTCTCTGCAAAGAGACCCACTGGGCCAGAAGCACAATGCTTAACCCGAGTGGGACGTCAGGCAGGGTGCCGAGCCGGACGTGTGGGGGGAGATGTATCTGCGGGCAGGGAGAGGGGGCTCTCTGCCCAGCAGCCAGGCCAGTCTCCCCTGGCCGCCCAGGGAGCAGGGAGGGAAGGAGTGGGAGCTCTCCTCCCCCCAGTCCAGCCGCCACTTCCTCTCCAGCCACCTTTGTTACTTTCCTTTCATGCGGTGGAGGAGTGGATTCAAAGGCTCCCGAGTAGCAGGCACTGAGGTTTGAGCCAGCTTTGTATTTTCTTTTAAACTGAAGTTGAAAGAGACGGAGGGAACTTCAGCATAGGGACTTCCTTGGCCCACAGGCCGGTGGGGCCTGCAAAGTGGGAGGGCGCCGGCAGGGGGAGGAGGAGGAAGGCTGGTGGGGGGCTTGCAGGGCCAGGAGGGGCTTGGGCCACCCCCCCAAGTGCACGCAGGGGCGTTTGAATGTCGCCCACCCACGCACCCGAGGCTCAGAGGCTCTGAGTCTCTCTGCTGTCATGACTGCTTACTGGCAGCTCTGCAGGCTCCTGGACGTTGAGAGCCGATGGCGGGGGGGCTTGGAGACCAGGTCCAGGCAGCATTGCTCTGGTTTTGGAGGAGGCCTGCAGCTGCCACCTCCCCTCTCCTGGGCCTCTGTGGACCCCGTGGTCTCAGCTCCACACCTCCATGGCCTTACTTATCTGGACCCCATGCACAGAGCCTCCCCTCTTTCTCTTGCAGCTTACCCATGCCTGCTGCACCAAACTGCCCGTGGTGCACGCATGCACACACACACGCACGCGCACACGTGTGCACAGGTGCGCACTCTTCCAGAAAGCCAGGTCAAGCACCTTGAAGTACTCCCGGACCCCCTCTCTATCTCTTATCTCCACATCAGTCATTCCATCAGAAAATCCCGGGGTGCCATTTTCAGCCTGTCCCCCAAAGCTGACCACATCTCACCTCCTCCATGGCTGTAGCCCTGGGCCAGGACACGGTCTTGTCTTCCTGCCACTATCACATTTAACTTCCTCCTTCACCCCCCAAAGGATCTATTCTCATGCAGCGGCCAGAGGTATCCTGTCAGGTAATGTCCCTCCTCAGCTCAAATGGCCGCCCTGTCCTGTGATTCCCACCTTATTCAGAGTAAAGTCCAAAGAACTTACAACGGCTGATCACTCTGCCCCTCGCCAACCACACTGGTTTCCTTGCCATTCCTCCAATATGCTGCAAACTACCACCTCAGGGCCTTTGCATTGGCTGTTCTCTCTGCTTAGAACACTCTTCCCTCGGACATGGGCATGACTTCCTCACTTTCCTAAGGTTTCTGTTGAAATGGCTCCTTCTCAGAGAGGCCTTCTTCTAAGAGGAACAACACCCTCTTCTTCCCAATCCCCTTCCTCGGCTCTCTTCCTTCCCGGTTTCTCACTAGCACTTCACATCATCTGACATATGTACACCTGTTTGCTGACAATCTAGCGCTCCCCCACAAAGACAAGAGCTTTTCTGTCTTGTTCAAGGCTGTATCCTCAGTCTCTAAAACAGGGCTTCGTATGTAGTGGGTGCTCAATAAATGCTGAGGGAAGAAAGTCAGCTTCCAGACCAGCTCTCGCCTTTTGGTTTGGGATCCTTCCCAGGTCTTTGTTCCTCCGCATCAGCTTTTGCCTCCCGCAACCCGGCCATCTGTGCCCGGTTTCTTTCTCTTTGCCCCGCCTCAGCCCCGCCCATCACACGGCCTTCGCCCCGCCCCAGTATTCGCCCCGCCCCCCGGCTCACCCGCCTCCATGGCCAGCACGGTGATATTGTGCCAGCCGGCCGTCTCGCGGTCCAGCCCCTTGCCCGTCACGATGGCGCCCGTGTCCGCATCGATATCAAAGATCTGGTCTAAATCCGAGTCGCGGTCAATGGCATACCTGAGGGAGGCAGGGTGGGGCTGATTGAAGGTGCCCTGGCGCCAGGTGGAGCCCGTGCCCAAGTCCACCAGCCTTCCCCCCCACCCACAAAAGAGGCATCATCTGCCTGGGAGACACCAGGAGCAGAGAAACCCTTTCCAAGAGAGGAGGGGTGGGAAGGGATGTGGGTTTGCATCTCTGCTGCACCGGTACCCGCCGTGTGACCACGGGCCACCCTCAACCTTTCTGAGCCTCGGTTTCCTCTGCTGGGTAATGGGGCTAATAATTTGCACACCACAGTTGTGAGGCTGGAAGTGGGCAAAGTCCCTGGCACTCACTGCATATTCGATTCTTATCTTTCCCTAAGAGGTGACCCTCAAATTGGGCTTGGGAAGGGGGCGGGGCTGGTGGGGGGCGGGTGGGGGGAACAGAGGTGCAATGAATCATTCAGAGAATGGGGGGCAGGAATTATTCAGAGAACGGCTAACGGCGCCCAACGCGTCAAACGGAGGAGCAGGCAGAGTGTGGCACGGGCACCCGCGGGGCGCGGGATCCAGGGCTTGGACGTGTCCGGGGGGGGGGGGGGGGGGGGGGGGGGAATTCTGAGCAGGAGAGCGGGGGTCGGCGTGGAGGCCCCAGCCCGGCCACACGGCTGAGCGAGAGCGGTGGCGAGAGGTCCGGGGGGACGGCCGGCGGCCCCTCCCCGCCGGCGCAGCACGCGCGAGCTAATCTGCGGCTTTTCAGTTGCCGCGTGAAAAAGCCCTTTGTTCCGCCTTCTCCCCGGGCCTTTGTGCGGCGGCTCCAGGCCTGAAAGGCCCGTGTCCAACACATGTCTCGGGCGGCGGCCCAGAGAGGCCCCGCCAGCTCCGGCCGCCGCTTCCCCGCGCTGATAACGCGGGCGGGGGCGCAGCCAGGCTGCGCGGCCCACAAAGGCCTCGAATGCCAAGCAAGAGCGCACGCATTGTGCGACGAGGACAAAGAAGCTTGGCGGGGCGGAGCTCAGCCTGAGCCACCCGGGCCCTCCCACAGGGAGGAAAGGGATCCTTTCCCCATCTCCTAGAGGGGGAAACTGAGGCCCAGGGAGGCGAGGGCGCCAGAAACGCCCCCTGCTGGAGGCGCAAAGCCCTGAAGCGACCCTATAGTGGGGTTTAGCTGCATTACAACTTCCCCGGGCCTCATTCCTCATCTGTTGAATGGGAATAATGACACCCAGTGGCACTGCCCGCATCTGAGAGTAATCAGAGCTGCGTTTGAATCCTAGGCTACTTACTCCACCTGTGTGACCTTGGACAAGTCACTGGACCTCCCTGGCCTCCATTTGCTTATCTGGAAAAGGGGGTGATCTGTACTCCCTCACACTGGTGTGGGTTAGAGGAGCTAATTCATGAGTCTGGCCATAGGCATACGTGACATCCCTTATTCTTTTCATAGTTACTGGGGTGGAGGCAAAGATGGTGAAAGCTACGGCCAACTGTAAAAGGCTGTGTGTGTGGGTATGGTGGGCATTACCGCCAGTTTCCTGAGCTCCCATCAACTCTCCTCCCTGTCCCTAAGCTGCTAAGCCCACATCCCCCTTGCCCCTGACCAACAGGGGCCTCCTGACCTGGGCAAAAGTGTATGGGGGGCTTCAGACCCCAGATGATACTTCCTTCCACTGGCACAGCACTTAATAATTTGTAGCCTGCTTTTCCTTTAGCCATCCCTCCCTGCATTTCTTTATGCTTAGACATTAACTGAGTGCCTTCTCTGTTCTGCTCTGTGCTAGGTCCCGGGGATAAAAGGGCAAATGAGACAGATGAGGTCCCTGCCTGGCATCCTGTGAAGCTGATGGGATCCTCCCTGTTTTGCAGATGAAGACACTGAGGCTCAGAAAGGAAACTTGCCAAGCGTAGGACTGCCAAGTGTGGTTGAGCAGGTTGTATCCTGCACAAAGGTACCAACCAGGCTGAAGGGGTGAAATGGGGTTAAAGTCTAACCAGTGTTCAGCTTGCCATGTGTCCTAGCTGAGGGAGGATCTCCTCAAAAGGGATCTTTTTCTTATTTATGCAAAGATGCCCTGTGGGCTAGTGATGACCCTGCTCAAAACTGCACAGGAACTGTCACAGAATTGGTATTTGTACCCAAATTTGGGACTCTCTACCCAGAGTTCTTTTTTAGCTCATTGAACCACCCAAAGCTGCAAAGCATGGAGCCTCAGATCCTCTTTGTCCCCAGCCTGGGCTTGTCAGATGTTTGGGTCCAAACGAGGTAGAACCAGGCTCCGAGTGTCAGCTCGGCTGGAAGGAACCTCCCCGATTCTCCTGGGAGAATGGAGTCCAGGAGAGGGCCAGGGCCTGACACGGCCTGGGGCTCCTGATCACTGGGTCAGGCCTGGGCATGAGGCAGGGCTTGTGGGAGGATGCCTGCCATCTTCTTGCTTCTCCCGTTCCTGCTTAGAACTCCCTTGTCTTTTCTCTCCTCCCAGTTTTTCTCTTCTGTTCCCTCCTGGAGGGGAAGGCGGGGAGCTGAATCTAAGTGGAGGCAGCTGTTCCCAAGGCCATGGGGCGGGCCGCAGGGACCTGCCATTAACCAGCAAAAGACTGGGGGCTGCAGGTCAGTGTGGCTGGCTGAGCCCCGGTGGTTTTGTTGCAGCTCAGGAAGCCAGTCAGTGAGTGGGAGGGAGGGGTGGAAGGACGCGGCATGAAGCAAGGAGCGTGGCCTGGCAAACATGGGGGGCGGGAGAGGGGAGGCTTATGGACCTCACGTGTAGGTGCATGAGTTGTGCGTCTAGACGGTGTTGTGGGCGGAAAGTGTGGGTGTGTGTGTGTGACCTGAATATGTGAGTGGTGTGCATGTGTGTCTGTGTGTGTGGTCCTGCTTTGCTGTTGGAAAAGCTAAGGCTCAAGAGGCAGCTGCTTAGGCCTAGGTATGGATCCAAGTCCACAATGCCCCTGATAAGTCACTTCAATCTTTGAACTTTAATTTTGAGCAAAATGGAGATGATAATCCTACCTTGCAAGTTGCTGGGAGGATTAAATGCCTAGCTGGGGGATAAGGTGCCTAGCTGAGCTCCAGGAAAATTACTCCGTGAGAGAGAATGATTGTTATTCTAATTATTATTCAGAAACGTCTGGTAAGGGGGACAGGGGAGTCCCTCCAACTGGTGTGTGGTCTGTGTGCCCCCGGGGGTGGGAGGCCCCATGTGCTGACAGCGGACGTTGGAGTATCTCCAGCAGGCTGAGAAGGGTGGGAGGCAGCTGTGGATCTAGAAGGTCCGGCTCCTCATTCAGTCAGCCAGGACCTGGACGGCAGGGAGGAGAACCCGAGCCTGTGCGGGTGGAGGAGTGCAGACAGAGTGTGGGTAGGTGTCAGCTAGTGTGTGGTGCGTGTGTGTGCATGTCTGTGCATGCGTGCAAGGGAGGACCCAGAATGATGGTCAGGAGCGCGGATCTGGTGCCCATCTGCCTGTTTGAAACCTAGCTGTGTGGCCTTGGGTAAATCACTTGATCTCTCTGTTCTTCGGTTTCCTCCTCTTAAAAATGGAGATAATAACAATGCCTACCTTACTGAGCAGCTCCGAGGGTTGGACAAGTAGCTACCCGTGGAACACTTCTATTTGTGCTGGGCGCCTGCCGCATGACCTGTGGATTTGCTCTGACTTTTTTTGCCAGCAAGACTTCGTGCCAGGCCTGCAGAAGGCCTTTACGTGCATGAGCTCCTCCCATCTTCCCAGGCACTGTTATCATCCCCATTTCACAGATGAGGAGGCTGGGCTAAGAGAAGCCAGGTGCCTTGCCCTGGGTCAAAAGGGCTGGTTAGTGGACACCCAGGTCTGTGCAGGGCCTCGTCTAAGGGCACCCTCCTGAGGGCCAGCCTGGCACATCTGCACTCGGACACACTCCAACTGCACAAAGTGCTGCCGCTGTCAAGGTGAGGGTGGGGGATGGGGGGAGGGTCCTGCTTCCTGGCCTGGCCGTGCACTATGTGGGTTTTGTCCGCATCAATATGTGCATACAGCGCACGCACAGGCGTGAGAGATACGGAAGGCAACAGGCTCCTGCGTGTGCAGCCTTCCCAGGGCTCCCTTGTGGAGGCTCATGTACACACGCGCACAGCAGGCTGAATGATGCAGCCCCCACCTGAGCTACTAGACGAAGAGTCTCTTCAGATGCAGAAGGGGCTCCCCTCCCCCCCACCAGGGATTCCTCTCTGCTCACTCCACCCCATCTGCGATTCTTTCTACATACCTGCCCTCCCCCTCCCCAAGCTTAAGACACACACTCAAAGCCCAAACATGATGCCTGGGAATTTGTACGTGATTAGTACAAGTTGCAGATTGAAGGGTGGAAATGGGTGTACAGGCCACAAGGAAAATGTTTAATGTTCATTTCCTGAGGGCCTACTATGTGCCAAACAAGCCTCCCTCCAACCCTGGGAGCACCGAGCACAGAACCTAGTAGAATACAGTAGGCATTTAATACCTAATTTTTGAATAAATGAATGAGGCAGGTACTATCATGATGCCCATTCTAGAGATGGGAAAACTGAGGCTTGCAGTAGGTCCAGTGATCTTCCCATGGTTCTACAACTGAGCTGAGATTCCAACCCAAGTCTTCTTTGATTCCAGAGCCCATGTACTTTCTGCTGCACCCCACTGTGGAGTGCTGGGAGGAAATGAGGTGTTTGCTCCCACTGGTCCAGTGTGGGCTTTGCTGGTTTTGATGTTCGAAGAAGACTCACCACGGTGTAGGGCTATGCTGGGCTGATCAAGGGCCTGACTATCTGCAAGGCTGCCTAACCCAGAGATGGGCCCATCTGAGCACTCTCTTCCCTCCCTCCAAAGCTTCCAAGGCTTCCCATTGCCTAAGCATGGAGTCCCGCTTCTCCATCTGACATTCAAGTCCTTCCCAGCCTGGCCCAAGTGCCCCTCTGTCCTCATCTCTGCCCACCTTGACATGAGCTCATCCACCTGATCATCCTGCTGCTGAACTTAACCTCCTGAATCCATGACTCTATTCCTGCTTCCCGGCCCTTACCATCACTTCAACCTGGAGCATCCTCTCCCTGTTCCAACCTCACCTCCTCAGCCTTGGGGGCCATATGCAGAAGCCTGTGCTCATTCCCCTCGGTGGTGCATTGAGTCCTCGCCCCTCCTTGGAGTTCCGTAGTCCTCAAGCCCCGGCCTCAGCCCAAGACCACTTGACTTAGATCTGTCACCAGATGCCTTCACATGGGGGCCTCGCCTTCCTGTCAGCCTATGTCTGATTCATCTCTGTGCCTTATGCACAGGGGAGGACACCTAACCACAGAGAGAGTAAGAAGCTGGGGTAAAATAACAGGAGGCTGAACTCAGGAAGCAGACAATCATGGATTAAATCATTCCTCCCCCCTTCAAGCTGAATGACACTGGCAGAGTCACTTCTCCTCTCTGACCTTCAGTTTCTTCATCTGTAAACTGCGTATGATACCTCCTGAGGGGGAAATGCAACAAGCTGAGGCACTTTCCACTCTCCCCAGTGCAGGAACTCAGAAAACCGCTCTGCATATCTGCATCTCTGTATTTCCCAGGTGCCTAGTGTGCCTAGATTTTACCTATAAAATCTCCGAGAATACCACTTAATGTCTTCATCTCCAGGAACACACCAAGCTGCCCCTGCCCCAGGACCTTTGCACTTGCTGTTCCTGCTACCCGGAATGCTCTTCCTCACATCTTTGCAGGTTGGCTCTCACTTTATCATTCTGATCTCAGCTCATCTGTCAACTCCTGGACTACTGGATCCATAGTAGCCCCTGTTGCCCCAATCCTTATCCTATTACCCTGTTTAACTCCTTCATAGCTCTTATCAGCACAATGACTGTCTCTCCCCAGGAGAAGGCAAACTCTCTGTGGGCAGGGATGAGGTCTTATTACCACTGTTTCCCCCTTGACTCAATGTGTAGGCGCTGACTGAGTCCACGACCCTGCGAACCCAGGAGCTGAGGATGCAAGCTGGGTTCTGGGCAGCACATGTGCCCCATGAGGAGCCCTTCTGTCTCTCAGTGGGCCCTCACTGGCCTCCTATTTCCGCGTCTGTCCCCTGCAGAGAGGGCGCTCATCCCCAGCTCTGCCCTTGGCTGAGTCATCTTCCTGTCCCCAGGCCTGGCTCCCGGAGGATGAGGAGGAGTTGGGTAAATGTTTGTGGTGTTCGGGCGCCTGGGTGGCTCAGTCGTTAAGCGTCTGCCTTCGGCTCAGGTTATGATCCCAGAGTCCTGGGATCGAGTCCCACATCGGGCTCCCTGCTCGGTGGGAGGCCTGCTTCTCCCTCTCCCACTCCCCCTGCTTGTGTTCCTGCTCTCGCTGTCTCTGTCAAATAAATAAATAAAATCTTTAAAAAAAAAATAAATAAATGTTTGTGGTGTTAAATTGGACCTGTCGCAAGCTCCTCACGGCCTCCACATCTGAGGAGCCCCAGGGAAGGGGCCAGCAAAGAGAGATGAAAGAAGGTGAGAAGCTGGTTTCAAAGTTGGCCCTTTCAGTGCAGATAAAAGCCGGAGGGAAGGGAAGCCAACAGAGGGAGCAGAGAGAAGACTGAGAGGGGGTGTGAGCGCGACAGTGCAGGGGAGGGGAGCAGACAGGCCGAGCACTAACCTGGGAGGCGAGGACTCAGCTCCTACTCTTGGCTCTCAACTCCCCGGGAGAGCCCAGGGACACCTCCTCCCCTCCCTGGGCCTCGGTTTCCTCACACACATGGGTGATAATCCCTTCCTGGAGAGAGAGAGGTCTGTGGCCCAGCCAGAGGCTAGGGGGCTGCTGACAGACTGTCCCGACAGCCCGAGTGGAAGGGCGGCAGAGGAGCTCAGAGGCAGTGGGACGGTTTGGACAGTGAGGAGGGCAGAGGCAACCCCGGGCCCTCTGGCTCTCTGGCCTGAGTCTGAGCTCCTCAGCTTGCCCTGAGGCCTGCCAGACTTCACTTTTGCTGCCTCATCTCCCTCAGTCCACTGTAGCCATCACGGTCTGCTCTTCTCCAGGCTACCTCGGCCTCCATATGCCTGCACAAGCTGTTCCTCTGCCTGGAATGCCCTTCACCTCGTATGTACACCTGACCATAGCCAGGTACCAGCTCAGTTCATTTCCTGCCTCCTCCGGGAAGTCTTTTAAGACCCCTGAGGGTATTTCCCAGTCTGAGAGCCTGTAGGCAGTTAGGCAGGGAGGCATCTCTCTGTCGTCACCCAGGGCTGCCATGTAAGATTGCACATGCTGTGCACTGTACAACTCAGAGAACCATTCACATAGATGATGAGGGGAACGTTACCCATCTGGAACCATGTAATGCATAGATCCTCAAATTAACTTCCCTTTTCCCTCTCTTCCGTGCTCAGCACAGAGCCTGCCACATAGTTGGTTCTGGATTACTTCCTGATTATGTCCAGCAGTTTCAGGGAGGAAGCAGGGAGCTCAGGAATCTCCTTCCCGTCTGTCCAACAGTGGCCCTTCCCCCCATCCCTGACCTCCTCTGGATCATTTCTGCTACAACCTTTCTTCCCGTCTCTTCCACCTGACCTTCTTCCAATCTGGGCCACAGTCAGGGACTTCCCAAACCCTTCCAGAAACATCAACAGAGCTGCAGCATCCCTGCCCCTCCACCCACCTGTCTCCCCCCCTCCCCCAATCACCCCTCTCTCTCCCTGTGTCTGTTTCTCTTTCTTTCCCTTTCTGGCTTTCTCAGCAGATCTCCTCTGTTTCTACATGGTCAGGTAGGTCCTCTGCCTCTTTTAGTTCCTCTCATGGTCTTTCCACTGGCTCCCCCCTCTCTCCGACCTCCTCCTCTCACTGTGGGGCTCTCCCCAGGCCCCTGAGCCTCTCTCTCTTTTCTCAGTTTTTCTCTGCTTTTATGTTTCATTCACTCATCAGGGCAGTCAGCGAGTGTCCACCGATTGCAGGGCATCAGGTAAAGTGGTGAGCACACAGAACTCCCTGCTCTCATGGGGCTTATCTGGTAGCGGCAGAGACACACAACGGAGTTAGAAAACTAGGTAGCGTGTTCGATGGTGAAGGCTACTGAGGACAGGGTGACATGAGGAAAGGGGACGTGAAGTGTTGGGGCTGGGGGTTGGGGTGGGGATGAAATTTTAGAAAGAGTGGTCAGGGAAGGCATCACTGAGAAGGTGACTCTTGAGCAAAGGCCTGGAGGAAGCCAGCGGACCAATCGTGGGGATATTAAGGGGGTAACATTCTAGGCAGAGGAATCAGCAGTTGCAAAGGCCCTGAGGTGGAGTGAGCTTGGTGTATGTGTGGAGCAGTGAGGAGGCCGGTGTGGCTGAGCTCCCTGAACTAGGAAGGAGGACCTCGGGAGGAATGGTCTGAGAGGCTACAGTGAGGCCAGATCTCATGGGTCTGGGGGGCACTGTGAGAGCTTGGTCTTTTGTTCTGAGCCAGATGGGTGCCTTTGGGGGGCTCTGAGCAGAGGAGGGCCAAGCTCTGATTTCCGTTTGGACAGGATCAGTCTGGCCCCAGGCCGGTTCTAGATTAAAGGGGTGGGGGTGGGGGTGGGGGGCAGAAGCAGGGAGACCAGTCGGGGGGGGGGGAGGAGTTCCGGAATCCGGATGCCGGTCGGGGTAAGAGAAAATGGTGGCCTGGACCAAGGGGTAGCAGGTGGGTAGCAGCGCAGGTGGAGAAGGTGGTGGGATTCCGGATTTGCTGATGGACTGGAGGGAGGTGGGAGACAGAGACAGGAGACAGGGTGTCTCCAACATTTTTGATCTCAACAACTGGAAGGTTGGGGTCGTTTTTGGTGGAGGGACCTGGAGCTCAGTTCCAAACGTGGTGAGTTCTGGGTGCCTAGGGGAGCCAAGGGGAGCTGCTGAGACGGCAGGGTGAGCAAGAGAGTGGACTCGGGGGTCATAGGCATGTGGATGGACAGGCCGAGGGCACCGAGGGAGCCACCGCGGACAGAGAGGACCGGGGCCGAGCCCTGTTCACTCTGCCGTGTCTGTCAAACCTGGGTCTCCCTCCTTGTCCTGAGTCCCCTGACTCTCTGCGACCACTCTCACATCTGTTTCCTTTGTCTCTGAGCTGCATCTCTGTGTCCATCCCCCCTTCTCCGCCCCCCGCCCCTCCCCCTCTGCCCGCGGTCTGTCCGCGCGGGGCGGTGGCGGGAGAGCAGGCAGCAGGCGTGGCCCCGGGCGGGGGTCTCACCGGACGGGCCGGTTGGCGGCGTCGGGGTCCCGCGCCGTCACCACGCCGACCAGGGAGCCCACCTGCGCGTCCTCCCGCACCTCCAGGAGGCCGGAGGGCGGCCGGAACTCGGGGGGCTCGTCCACGTCGGTCACGGCCACGCGCACGATCGCCTGGTCGCGGAACGTGCCCAGGTCAGCGAAGCGGGGGTCCACGAACTTGTTGAGGGCCTCCAGGACCACGGTGTGCACGGGCTGGGACTCGAAGTCCAGGCGCTGCGGGGAGGGAGCAGAGGGCGGGTGAGTGGGCCGGGTGGGCTCCGCGCCGAAAGAAGCCGTCGGGAAGGTGGGCCCAGAGAGGGCCTAGGCAGCCCAGGGTCACGATAACTCTGCAGGGGCGCGGCGAGTAGTGGGCTGCACCAGGGAACTGGCTGTTGGGAGACCCCCGACCAACCCTCCCTGGTTGCAGGTGGACGAATCGAGACTGCGGGGGACAGTCTTGCCAAGGGACACAGCCCATCAGGGCTAAAGGACGCTGACATCTGACTTCCCAACCCCCCCCCCCCCCCCCAGGCACAGTATGTCCGACCATTTCATGCATTTATTAATTCACGGAGCACTTACTGTGTACCAGTGCATTACCCATCTAATTTTACGACATCCGTAAGAGGGCTGTATTGTGATTATCTCCTTTTACACGAGAGGAAATCGAGGCCCAAGGTCACTTAGCAGTTAGGCCCTGGCGGAGGCAGGATTCAGACCCAGGCAGTGCTGCTCCCAAGTCCTGGCGCTTAACCCCACGCCAGGAAAGCGCACTGGATCTGCGGCTGACTCGCTGTGTGTCTGTGGGCAATCTATTTAGCCTCTCTGAGCCTCTCTGAGCCTCAGTTGTGAGGGTCTCCTTAAGACATTTCCCAGGTCCCTAGCCGGCAGCAACTAATATGAGTTGAGCCTGATAAGCCAGGCTGCCTTAAAGCTTCCCTTGGAAATCTGGCTAAACCCATGCTGAGCCTTGCTTCTCATCAGGGAGTGCTAATGGGTGACCTTCTGATGAATGAGCTCCATGGCCATGTGTTGGCTCCGGCCTTCTAAAGACAACGCCTTATAGCAAAGGGAAATAGCAGTGGTGGGGTTTGGGCGCCTCCAACATGTGGGGGGAGCTATCTGGGTGGCAAGGGACCTTCCTAAAGACCTGCCCTGTGCGTAGAGACCCCCCTTTTCTCTCAGAATCTCCCGCCCCCACCTTCTCCAGCAGTAAACACGGCCACCTCCTTCCTCTGTCCTGTTGCCTGGGAAATCAGGATGCAGGGAGGCAGGCCGGAGCTGGGCCTGTGAGTGAGCGATGGGTTCTGGAGACAGGTCATCAATCAGGCGTGGGCTCTGCGGCCCGAGACGCCTCAGGCGCCACTGCTGGGGCAGGTTGGGGGGCCTGAGACGGGGGAGGGGGTTAGGGGCAGCCTGGGGGTAAGAGCAAATGCAGAGGCTGGGCTTAGGGCCTGACTCTGCTGCTCTGTGATGCTGGACCCCATCTGTGAAATGGGCTCATCTTCCAGAGGACAAATGGAACTCTGAAGACTGAAAGCCATATAATGCTTAAAAGGGTGGATTCTGGAGCCAGACTGCCTGGGTTCATAGCCCTAGTCTGCTCTGCAAGATGCATGACCTTGGATGCGAATTGTTGAATTGCCACGGCCTCAGTTTCTCTTCTATAAAATGGGCAATAATAGTACCTCAGAGGGTTGTCGTAGGGATTGATTAATACATGAAAAGCAGTTGAAGGGTGCCTGGCACATGGTATACATTTATTATAAGTAATAGCTACTCTATTTTAATCTTCTGGGCAGTAGCTGAAAAAATTGGGAGTCTTCTCTCTTTTCAAACCCTCCAGGCCACATAGAGAGCTGGTCATATGTGCTTATTGAGTGAATGAAGGGCTGTAGGGTGCAGATGTTTCTGCGTGTCCCAGAAGGCAAGGCCCAGGCTGATGGGAGCAGATTTAGGAGACAGATTCTGGCTGAATGGGAGGAGAAATAGCTGGACAATGGCAGGGAGTGAGCTTCCCAACCTGGAGGCGTACAAAGGCCTACCATCATTCGCAGGCCAGTGCAGGGGATTGACCTCTTGTGGGAGAGCAGGGCTGGGGTGATGGTCTCAAAGGCCTGAGTAGCCCTGAGTTGCCACGCCCACGACCAAGTTCTAGAAGATGGATTTGTGCTTTTCATTTGACCTCCATCCCCTTCCCCTAGGGACCCCTGAATTTGTTCTTTTAGCTTCTAGTTCCTGGGCTAGTCAGTAGGGGAGGAGGGCTGTTAGACTCAAGAAGGAAAGAGCTTGGAGTCACCAGACCTGGGTTCAAATCCTGACTCTGCCCCTTACAGGTGTGATCTTGGGTGAGCCCTTTTCTTTTTCTATGCCTCTGTTTTCTCACTTGTAAAAATGGGCTTAACAATGGATGTCTCTTCAGAGGGAAGCATGAGGACTAAAAGAAATGATGAGCATGAAGGGCATGGACTCGAAGGAGCACAGCACAGTGATTCTGAGTGTGGATCCAAATCTGGTTTGAATCCGGGCTCTCACAACTAGCTGTGCAGCTTATCTTCTTTGTGCCTCATTTTCTCATTTGTAAAATGGGACTGATACCATCGCTGTTTCCCCCAGGGGGGTCCTGGGTCCCCAGAGAGACCCAATCCCTGGAGTGGAGTGGGGTGGGGCCACATGGCTGCTCTGAGGCCACCCCCCCCTCCCGCCCCCCCGGGTCTGCCCCCCCCCCCCCGCCCCCCGCCGCCCCAAGCAGCACCTTCTGCACTACAATGATGGCCTCCTGAGTGTCGCTGTCCGTGGTGACCTTGAACACATGGCCGCCGCTGCCGCTCTCCTCCTTGAGGTGGTAAGTCATATCTGTGTTCTCGCCCACGTCTGAGTCCTCAGCCTTCACCCGTCCCACAGCCGTGCCGACGGGGGCCGACTCCTGAATGCTGAACTGGTACATTTCTGTAGGGGATACAGCTGTGAACAGAGATGGGGGGCAGCCCCTACCCCAACTCCCACCAGCTTCAGGGGAGAGGAGAAGGGGCCCAGATGGGCTCCCGGGAGGGCAATGTCTGCAAGGGGCTCCCAAGCGGGCAGTGCAAAGAGGAAGGTCCTAATTCTGACCCTGGGTTGATTTGCTGACTGATAGGAAAAGTGCCTGCAGTGTTTGGGGCTTCAGTTTCTCCGTCTGCCCATGAGGGGTGCAGAGGATCCCAGTGATCAAGGCTCAGGCTCTGGAGTCAGTCCTGGCTGTGTAATCCTGATTCTTGGTTTCCTCATCTGTAGAACGGAAATTGTGCCTTCCTAACAGCACTGTCACAGTCCCCGTTAACTTAGATGAGGAGGCATGGAAAGCGCTTAGTACAGTGCCTAGCTCATGGTAGCTACTCAATAAATGGAACAAATTATGGTAAAAGAGCGGGGCTTCATGCCGATTTCCTGTTGCTGTTGATGTTAATGACATTTATTCCTTCATTCCCATGTATTTATTAAGCACCTATGATGTCCCAGATGCAGTTTGGGGACTGGGGTTATAGCAACAAGCAGAACAGACCCAAATCCCAGTTCTCACAGTGCTTTCCTCTTAACAGGCAGAGAAAGACGCAAACAATCACATCAGTAAAACATGTGGTATATCAAATGGTGATAAGTGCTTTGGAGAAAAAGTAAGGGAAGGGGCACAGGGAATGCCGATGAGGGTGTGTGTGGAGTTTTAAATAGGGTAATCAAGAAAGGCCTCACTAGGAAGATGACATTTCTGCAAAAGTCTGAGGGAGGTGAGGGAGTAAGCCAAGCAGATTTGTGGGAAAGAGCATTCCAGACAGAGGGAACAGCAGGTGCAAAGGCCCTGACGTGGGTGCAATGCCCAGTATGTTTGAAGAATGGCAAGATGGCCTTTGTGGCTAGAGGGGAGAAGCAGAGCAGAAACATGAGGGAATGAGGTCAGATGGGACACGAGCGGTACCCTGCTCTCCTCCCAGAGTTGAGGTCAAGATGAGGGTGATTTGCAGGTGAGGAGCCAGTGCAGGTGAAGTAGGGCCGGTGGAGCTGAGAATGTGCCTCTTGGAGTCCCCAAGGTCTGGATACTCCTTGTGTGGAGCGGTGGCCTCTGAATCATTCTCACATGGCAGCCAGAGGGGCTGTTTCTAAAACATGCTGGCTGTGCCACTCCCCCGCTGGAATCCCTTCCATAGCTCCTGGCTGTCCTGTGATGGAGCCCTACAGCCCTTTGGCCTGCCCTACAGGATGCTCACTGCCTGGCCCCTGCCGACTTCTGCAGCCTCAGCCTCCCTCTCCCTGACCCCAGCTTCAGCCTGCCTGAGGTTCTTATAATTCCTCATCTCTAGGCATCCCCTCTCTTTATTCTCCTTTCTGCTGTGCCCTCCCCAATTCCTACAGTCTCACAGAATGTTCCCTCCTCCAGGGAGCCTTTTCAGACTGACCTCCAGGCTCTGGTCTTGTGCCCCAGGGCCACCAAGCTTATCCCATTGTAAGGTTTCCTGCCTTTCCCTATCAGTTTCTGCTTCTTCTCTCCCTGCTCTCTCCTCTCTCCTCTGTCCAGAGTGTGAGCTCCTGGAAGGCAGGAACCACATCTCTTATTCATCAGGCATTCTCCGAGCCTGGCAGAACACCAGACTGTCGCATAAATGAAATGTGTGAGTGACTAGGGAGTGAATGAATGAAAAGGAGCATGGGTCTACACTCGCTGGGTTAACACAAATTAAAGAGTCTGACAACAGCAAGTGGTGGGGAGGATGGGCTACAATGGACACATGCATTTTTTTCATGGGGGGAACAGTTTGGCTTTGTTTAGTAAAGCTGAAGATAAGTATATCCCATGAGCCAGCTATTCTGTTCCCGTGTGTATATACACCAGAGAAATGCGTGCAAACCGGCACTTGGAGATGTTCCACAAGGTGCAACAATGTTCAGAGCAGTATCCTTCATCATAGCCTCAAACTGGAAACAAACCAAACGTCCATCAACATAGAATAGATAAACGATGGGACACTGTGCCCCAACGAAAATGAATACATGTGATTTCATAAACATAATTTTAAGAGAGGAAAAAAAGCAAACCGCAAAGAGGTTATATGATATGATTCTGCTCATCTAAGGTTAAAAAACCAGGTGAAATTAAGCTATAGTGTTGGGTGATGTGTATGTAGGTAAACTGGCTCTAAAGCAAGGAGGTAGCGATCACAATAGCGGATCATGGTTAACTCTGGAAGTGGGGGTGTGGGGGGCCGCTAGGTTCAGGAAAGGCACCTGGAGGCTTCTGGGGTCCAGGAGTGTGGTCTCTAGGACGATTTGCTTTATAATTAGTTGCCAAACTGGACATTTCTATTTTACACCTTTCCGTTTGTGTGCATATTTCACAATAAAGAAATGTTAAAAATAAAGAAGGGATGAATCAATGAATAAATAAACAAGAGTCTTCCTGGGGCCTGGGGTCCCTCTTCTCTGCTCTGCCCCACTGCTTCCCGCTCAGAACTGGCACAGAGCCTCACACAACTGGGCAGAAGCCCGGGTGGCCCCCACCGCTCCACACGGTGCCTCAAAGCTCCCCCATCCACATCGGGGGGCGGGGGGGCCCCCAGCTAGTGCGCCCGGCTCCCTGGCGACGCGAAGCCAGCTGGCAGCTCTGCCCACCCCGCTCGGAGTCCAGGCTGAGGTGCTAGGCCCCGATGATGATGGTGCGCTCTCAGCTAAGGGATTGGATTCCCTTATCTCGTGGGGGTCGGTCCCCTGTGGCGGGCCTAATGTGAGAGCAGCAGACCTCAAGTAATGACTCCCCGATAGGGATCAGCCCAGCTCCCTGCAGCATTTAGTCTCTGCCAGCTTCGGCGGCTTCCCTGGCGCGGCTCTGGGCCCAAGGCTGGACAAGGGGCTGGCTGAGGGGGAGGTGGGGGACTTGGCCAGAGAACACCCCCACCCCCCTGTCCCCTGTTGTGCCTGGAGAGACAGAGAGTGGAAAGACCTAATTCAGAAGCGCAGCACCCTGCCCTCCAGGCTCATCGTGGGGACAGACCTGTCACTCCAGCCCCCCTCCCCGGCCCTTCCCTTTGCAAGCTTGGGTCAGTGGCAGATCACATGGATAAGCAGGAATGGGGTGTGTGCGGGGGCCAGTGAGGGGCTGGAGTAGGTGGACAGATGGGGGCTCCTCCGCGGCAGGAAGCAAGGTGAGGGGTAGGAAGGTAACCGTGTTACTTGGCTTGTGGGCTATCAGACAACTTTGAGGACTTCCTCTGCAAGAAGCATGATTGGAGGGGCACTGGGGGGAAATGGGTGCCTTGGATGGATAGACAGATTCAAGCTTCTCTTTTGGTGGAAGCCTAAAGGGAAGCATGAGCTCGGTGGGCGGCTGGAAGGATGAACGGACACCCACAGTACCTGCCATGGAAGCCTGATGGGAGGGGTGCTGGGGGTCTACCAGGTGGATGCAGATGCATGCGGCCATCACCCTCTAGGAAGGCCTCACTTACTCTGCGGGAAACGGGGTGGGTTGTCATTGACATCGGTGACCACGATGGTGACGGTGGTGGAGCCGGAGAGGCCACCCAGCTGGCCCGCCATGTCTGTGGCCTGGATCACCACCTCGTAGCGCTCCTGGCTTTCGCGGTCAAGGTCGGGCACGGCCGTCCGGATCACGCCTGCGGGTGAGTGAGAGTGAGGCCAGGGATGCCCCCCCCCGAAGCTGCGAGCTGATACAGAGACCCCTCCACAGGCAGAGGCGGGGCTCAGGCAAGTGCAGGCTCAGCAGCCACCACGCATGCTCACGCACACTCACCCACGTGTTCACGGATAACGCACACTCACACCTGCTCAGATCCGCTCTTTCATCCCTCTGTCAGTGGCCCTCAGCAGAGTCGGGCTGGGAACAGCAGCTTGCTGAGTGCTAACATGGTGAACCGGACTCACACCCACACTCACACACTCACTTTGGAGTCACACTCATCTGTATACATACATAAGTATGTCTCACACGCTTATGTGGTACATACATAAGAACACACGTGAGCTCACACCCACACCCACACGTGTGCACACTCACAGTTACGAACGCACACTCTTATTTTCACACGCCCCTCTCCATGATGGAGTCGGCCCCCAGCCCCTGAGGTCCCCGTGCCCTGGCCCAGCCCTAGATTCTCTGTCCAGGCACCGGCTAATCACTGATCAGACAGCCCTTCAAGCTGTTGATGCAAGACGGGCAGGGGCCGCAGGAACGGGGTTGACCACAGATTAATTCTGCCGAGCAGAAGACCGAGCTTCTTGTCTCCCTGCCAGTGGGAGACCAAGGTGGAGGGGAGAGTCGATGAGGCGTTCACAGCCTCCCCCGCCACTCGCTCCAACCTGCCGAGTACCAGGTGGTGACAGGTGGTACCCGGGGCCTGCACGCCAGGTGGAGTCATGCACCAGCAGCCCCATGATGTGCCCCATAAAACCCAATCTCCGACTCCTGATGTCCCCAAACAGCCCCCAGACTCCAATAAAGGTGCTAGAACGAGGGGAGAGGCTGCAGTGTGTGCGTGTATGTGTGTATTTGTATGTGTAGCTGGGGGAGCCGGAGGTAGGGCATCTAGGAAGTGGCCCTGCTTTTGTGGGATCACATGGAGATATGGAAAATGTGTAGTCTATCTAATCAAGAGTCGTACAGACCCTCCACCGGTGGCCTCTGAGACCCCTCCCTGGGCTCCCTGCTGACCCCTCCTTTACGGAGAGTGGTCTTCCCAAGGGTGGAGGAGTCTTGGAAGCACATGAACTTGGGATAAATCCCAGATCTGCCATTTTTTTGACCATGTGATCTTGAGCAAATCCCTTCCTCTGAACCTCAGTTTCCTTATCTGGACAATGGGGACAATTGCATACAGTGCAGGAATTATCAACCTTGGCACTATTGATGTTTGGGGCGGGATAACACTACCCACCAGCTGCCAGTAGTAGCGTGCTCCCCACCGACCCCAGTTCTGGTCAGAACTGGCCCTTCTTGACCTGCCCCAACACTGGGACTATGAGCGGGGCGCCCTTCTGGCGATGAGGCTAGGGCCTAGGCCTCCACTGGTCTGTCAGCTGAGGCTTTGCAGCCCTGGAGAGGGAACAGAGAGCAAGGGAGACCTAAAGCGCTGGGACAGAGAGAAGGAGAGAGGTAAGTGGTCAAGCCAGAGGGAAATGCGCACTCGGGAGGGACAGTGAGACAGAGGAACAGAGCGCCGGAGACCTGGAGACAGATGAACAGGGAAAGAACAGAGGAGAGAAAGGAAGGCAGAGAATAATAGAGACTGAGTGAACAGCCCTTCTCGAAGACAGCAGGGAGGCCCAGGGTCGGGAAGCGGGGAAGAAAGATGGTGGAGGGAGGACAGGCGAGGGCAGACAGATAGACTGATGGTGGAGTGGCCAACCAGGCCAGAGACAAGGGCTCCCTGAGTGAACCAGTCGGAAGGGCAGGGAGGGGAGCCGACCAGTGGAGCCCTTACCGCGTGCTAAGCCGTGCGCATGCGCTTTGCATCCAGGACCTCGTGGAATGCAGAGGCGGTGCTGGGATTTGGGGCCACGGTGCACCTGTGAGCTTGTGCACCAAAAACTCATGCGTGGGGCTTGGAGCAGGGCTCTGACTGAGGTCCACCCCTGCGGGTGAGGAGCCCTGCTCATGTGACTGCCTCCTTGCTGTCCTTGCCACTTCTAGCTCCAGAGGAAGTAGGGATACTAACCTCTTTTCACTTGGCAACTGGTCATGAAGCCTTCTAGACGATCAGGTGCCATCTCTGGGAGACCAGGAGGTGGGTACCCAGAGGCCATGCTGCCTCTGGACCCGGCCCTGGGCTCACACCCAGTGACAGGCTGGGATGCCTGCTCCCCATAAAGCACACCTGCTGATAGGCACACTCTTGGGTCACCCCCTCGGACACCGACTCTGGCCTTAGCCCCGCAACTTGCTTTGGCCAATGGGACATCAGCAAGTGGGACAAAAAGCAGAGGCTTGATAAGCCCTTGTGTGCTGGGGCCTGTCCTCTTGGAGCCCCGAGACCACCTTGCTTAGAAAAGCCCCAGAGGGAAGGCCACACGGAGGTAGGGGCCCAGGCACACCAGTGTCCTAGCCGATCTGCCAGTGGACTGTCGCCACACGAGTGACCCCGGTGAAAAGAACTGTGCAGCCAGCCCACAGGATTATGTCAATAAAAAACTGTTGCTGTTTTAAGTCACCGTGTTTGTGGGCAGTTTGTCACAAAGCAGTAGATATCTGATGGAGAGATCATGTTTTCCGGCCTGTTCCTCTCCTGGGCTCCCTCATGCAGTCACATTTCACTAGAGGCTCAGCTGGCCAGAAGGCCCAGCGAGGCCTGGGGCATAGGTCTGGCAGGGGGTGGGGGGTTCCTGGCTGTCAGCTAGAGCATCTCCGGGCTTCAGCAGGCTGGGCTCATTTCCTTAGATGGGGGTCTTGGGAGAGAAGAGTGAAGGCGACAAGGCCTCTTAAGGCCTAATCTGGGACTTGGCAGAACATCATTTCTGCTCCCAGATTCAAGACTCCACCTCTCTCTCTCTTTCTAAGTAGGCTCCATGCCCAACATTAGGCTTGAACCCATGACCTTGAGAGCAAGAGTCCCATGCCCTATCATCTCAGCCAGCCAGGCAACTCTCAAGACTTCACCTCTTGATAGGAGCAGTGGCAAAGTCACTTTACCTAGAGGGGTGGGAGGAATTGATGGCATATTCTGTTACCTGCTATGTTCTGCTCCCCACTCCACCTCCTGACGCTGGGAGGAGCACCCTGGGGGCTGGTGCCTTTCTCCCGGCTCTGGGGTAAAATTCCCCAAATCGGCCCATGCAGTTGTCCTTGAAACCTTCTGGCTCTGCAAATCGCTTCATTCACTCATTTATTAGATGCTTACTGAAGACATACTATGTGTAGGGGTCACAGAGGCAGATATGAGGCCGTGCAGAAAGGAGGGACTTTGGGGTCAGACTGACTGGTTCAAGTCTTCTTTCCACCATTTATTTACATGCTATCTGACCTTGGACAAGTTTTTTGAGTGCCTCTGAGCCTCAGTTTCCTATTCTATAAAATGGGGCTACCCAGTTGGAAGGCTTTTAAGAGAATTAAATGAGACAAAGTTTCCAGCGGCAGGTCGCACATTCTGGGGATGCCATGATGATCCCTTCCTCCCCAAGTCCTGGATTGGGTACCCGATCAATATGTTCCATGAGGGCAGAGATTCCTACTGGCCTTGTTCATCATCTTACTTATAGGGTCTGGCACATTGGGGGTGTTCAATAAACACTTAGACTGTCTGACCTACTGCCACAGACCCTCTGTCTCCCCATCTCACAGGCTGGGTGTCATTGTTTCTGGCTTCTCTGTTGGAACAAAAGCCCTGGGGGGCAGAAACCAGATCTAGTTTATCATCCTGACCCCAGGATCTGGCACTTAGAAGGTGCTCAGCAAAGGTTTGTTTCATTCATCCCAGGAAAACAGACATCTCTGGCCCTGTCGAGAATTTTCAGCAGATAACTTGGAGTCTCTGAGAGCGTCTTTCTAGTCCTGTGGGGGTGGTGGCGGGCGGGTGCTGAAAATTAGAACCTGGCCACAGCTCCCTGCAGCCTTGTCCTCACCCATCACCTCCAGTTCCAGGTATTGTCCTCGCCACCCCCACCGCCCCCTCCAGATTCTGCAGAAGGGGCCCTGGAACCCAAGCAATGCCTCATTAGCCCGCAAATGCCATCCCTGTCGCCCCTGTGGGGGGCTTGCTGGCAGGCCTGGCCTTTAAAATACACAAGTTAATTCGTCCTCTGGCACTCGGCCCCATGGAGCCCCGCCCCCTCCTCTCCCTCACACCTTCCTCTCAGGGCCCGTTCCGGCTCTGCTCCCTGCTATCTGCACAGCGAGAACAGACTGTACCTCACAGCAGCTGCTAAATATAGACCCGCAGCAGCGGAATATTCCTGGCTGGGGAAATGGAGCTGGGGCTGGGAATGGCACCAGGGCGGCTCCCGCAGTGGGGCTGAAGGCAAGGGGAGGAAAAATCTGGTCCTTCCTGGGAGATGTCAGCAAAGACCCTCTCAGACTGAGAAAGTGGAGGACCCTAGAACAAGGACCTCATTTGCGCTGCTTCACCTGCCTTGCCTGGTGCCACGCGCTGGCCTCTTGGGAAGTGTTCCTGCCCTCCCGGGCTCTCCACGGCCTCCCGCTTGCCACTCTCTTCCTGACTCCCCGCAGTGGGGGATGCTCTTTCTGAGAAGCTGGCCGTCCTCCTCACTCTCTTGGAGTTTGGCTCACCCCTGCCATCTCCCAGACTCAGTCCTGGCCCCTCCCTTATTTTGGTCGCTTCGTCCCTTTCTGGAGGGAGATCAACTCAAAGGGCCCCCTCCTCCGGCTGAACGAATGAAGGCTTCAGTAGCAATAGCAGCCCCTTGGCTTGCCAGGAGGTACGAGGGATTGTGCCGGGCACTTTATACCTTTGCTGTTCCCTTGGCCTGCACACTCCTTCCTAGATACCGAGGGGCTCATACCCTCCCTTCATTCACGTCTCTGCCCAAGGTCACCTCCCCAGAAAGGCCCATCCTGATTTCTTCATCGAAGTCTATCCCCTTACCCTGCTTTCTGTGTCTTCCTAGCACTCGTTGTCACTTGACGTTATGCTATGCATGGATAGGCTTATTTTCTGTATTCCCTACTTGAATTAAAGCTCCATGAGGGTAGGGTCTTGGATTTGCCTCCTGCCATATGCTTAGAGCCTAGAACACAGCCAGGCACATAGCAGGCCCTCGCTAAAGAGTTGTTGAATGAAGGAAGGAACTCTCCCGTTGGATCCTCACAAGAGTCACATGAGATGGGAATTATTATCCTTCTTGTGCACATGGGAAACCAAAGCTTAGAGAGCCCCAGCTACTTAGAGAGCTCTGGGCCTGTATTTCAGACGGCCTGCTAGATGTTCTAGATGTTTCTTTCTTCTTCCTCTCTCCTCTTAAACCCGCCGTGGTTAAAATGGAATGAATTAGCTCTGCACCTGATCGCAGGGCATATTCACTAATTTTTCTGCTCCTAGTTTTCTTAATCGACATTCCTCCCTCTGTTTCCATAGATGGTGCCCCTTCCCATCCCAGGGCCCAAAGCTGGGAACCCCCAGATTCTTCCCTCAATCTAGTTCTCTACATTCACCCAGGTCCCCAAGGTTTGCCCTTGGCAGGATCTCACTGTCATCCCTCATTCTCCCTCCTCAGCATCTCAACTAACCCTTGCCACCAATCCTGTGTCATCTCTGGCTCCCTAGCTAGATGGAACAGGTTCAGGAGTCTGGGTGGGGGCCGGGGAAAGGCGCAGGCCTTGGTGTTTGTCCTTTGGGGCTCTGTGATGGAGACCCCAGGCTACTGGGTCTCCCTGAATTCAATGCCTGCCTCTGAGCTATGCTATAGAGAGCAGCCCGAGGGATCTTGTTAAGATGAAAACCTGAGCATGTCACTTCCCTGCCTAAAAGTCATCAATGAACCCCGAGCGTTGGTGAGGAGGCGGGGAAGCAGGCACCTTCCTGGGTGGCTCTCGGGAGTGTAATCTGGTACATTTCGGCATTATCTATCCAGATTCCAAATGCATGTGCTCTTTGACCCAGCTTTTCTACTTCCCGAAAATTATCCTGCAGATATACTCACACAAGCACAAAATGATATATGTATGAGGTTATTCACTGTAGCAGTGTTCGTTGTAGCAAAAGATTGGAAACAGCGTAAGTGTCCATCAATAGGGGACTGGTGAAATAAATTTTAGTGTATCCACAACAGCTGTTAAATAAAAGAATGAGGAAGCTCTTTATGTACTGATATAGAATAATCTTCAAGATGTATTGTTAAGTGAAAAATGCAAGCAGTGTATATAGTGTGTGTTTATAGCTACCATTTGTGTAAAAAAATAAAACAAATACATGTACCTATTTTCTTGTACATGCATAGAATAGCTCTGGAAAGATACCCAAGAAAATTACATTGGTTGCCTTGGGGACCCAGACTGGGTGACTGGGGGACTGGAAGGGGTAAAGAATTTCCACTAAATATTTGTTTGGATAAATTTTGAACCTTGAAATGTGTTATTTATTTTAAAAAACTTAATATTTTTCAAGTGAATGAGTGAGTCTAAGATCTCATAGGAGATATACACCAAGTGGCTACCTTTGGGGCTGCAATTAGGGGATGAGAGTGGGAAGCATCTATCTATCTATCTATCTATCTATCTATCTATCTATCTATCT
>NW_022589725.1:1334475-1400713 GCF_004348235.1 Phoca vitulina | reverse complement strand
TCCTTCCTTCCTTCCTTCCTTCCTTCCTTCCTTTCTTTCTTTCTTTAATATTTCTTCAATGTTTGAATGTTTCCTAAAATGTGTTACTTTTGCAAGGAGAAAAAAATGACAAAGATATTACGTGTAAGATAATACAATTACAACTGAGCTCATAACCTGGAATCCTCAATCCCCCACCCCAACAAATCAAACACAAAAACAAAACCCTAAAACCCAGATCCATCACACACACACACACACACACACACACACACACCATTACCCTTAGAATAACCCTTAGAATTACCCTTTACCCCCCATTACCCTTAGAATAAAATCCCCCCCATTACCCTTAGAATAAAATCCAAGGTCTTAAACCTCGCTTCTACTGTGCCCAGTTGGGCCCCTGCCAACCAGCCCGAATCCCCAGCCCGCCTGCTTCCCCAGTCCTGAGTTGCTTACAATTCCCCTCATGCCTCAGGCTGTTCTTTCCCTCCTGGTTTCGCCTGCACCATGCCCTCTGCCTGGAATGCCCGTCTCTGAATCCCAGTCTGGCCAACACCTTCTTATCCTTTGGAGATCAACTTCTTCCACCTCCCAGAACCTTGCATCCTGATTGCCCATGCATATGCCTGTCGCCCTGGCCCCCACCCGGGCTGTGAGCCCCACGATGGCATCTGATAAACATTCTGTGGTGTGAGGTCTCCCTGGCGCCTTCACTCCTGCCCTGCCCCTCCCATCGCAGGGACGGGGAGAACACCGCCCTTGGCAGCAGCAGCCACGCCCAGCTGTGCAACCTCAGTGAGGCACTTCACTCCTCCGAGCCTCAGTCTCCTGCTCTGCCCTCCCTGCCACTCTGGCAGGGCCCCTCAGAGACATAATCAGGTTCTAACCTCAGAGAAAATGAATCGGGGACTGTGCCTGGTGGCGTTGGGGGAGGGAAAAGAAGTCAAGAAACCATTCTTCCTTATTGGTCTCCATCCCTGTCTTTCCATCAGATCCTTAACAACTGCCCCTTGAACAGAGCTTTCACAACTGCTGCAAAGGTGCCCTTCACCAACTGACCCCTAAGGGCTGCAGACACGCTTGCTTCAGTTAAGCTCCAAGGACAAGAGGGCCGCTTAGTTGGGACCTCCAAAGTCCCTTCAGAGCGCCCATGGTGGAGGCATCCTGCCTTTTTTTTCCCTGCCAGTATTGCAGGGACTCCCACCCCTGCGCCATCCTTTTCTGTTCCTCAGCCCTTCCCTCTTTCTGCCTGGCCGCCCCTTCCTCTCTGCAACCCTGGAACAAGCTAGACACCTCCTGGTCCTGTCCTACCCTCAGCGCTGTCCTGTTAGAAGGCTGCTAGCGGACCTCCCCCCACCCTCTGGCCCCACCCCTCCATCCCCCCACCTCGGTCCTGCCCTGGCCCCGCCCCCTCCGGCCTGGCCCCGGCCCTCACCGGTCTTGGGGTCCACGGTGAAGTGATGCTCGCCATCCAGCACGCTGTACACCAGCCGAGCGCTGCTGCCGTACGTGGGGTCATCCGCATCCGAGGCCATCACCTGCATCACCGACGTGCCTGGGCCCAGGGGACCAAGCGAGACGGGGGTCACCTGGGGCCGCCACGCTTGTCCTCCCCACCCCAGGGAAGCTGGGGGAGGAGATCCAAGCTAGAGGTCATGGAAGCTAGTCCCCTCACAGTCCCCATCCCCACACTGACTCCCAACCCGCTTCCTGATCTGGGGCCTTCCCGGGGCGCAAGCGCGACCATGGAGTCAGATCTGGGTTCAAATCTCCCTTTGGTGGCTCCCAGCTGTAGGACTCTGGCCAGGGAAGGCAGCCTCTCTGAATCTGTTTCCTCTTCAGCAAATGGGAGATAATCCTAGTCCTTGGTTCTTGAGGTTGAGGGAATGCACTTTAAATTCTCAGTGCAGATGGGGCTCAGTCTCAGCGGGTGGTGGCAATGGTCATCTTCACCAGTTAAGTCATCATGGTCAGAGTTAGAGCCAGGACTGGAAACCAGGCACCAGACTCCCAAAGCAGGGGTCTTTGTGCCCACCCCAGCCTCTCCTGATTTCTCAAGGGAATTCTGCCTCTCTTCCCTCCCTCCTTCACCACCCCCCACAAGATGGGAGTTGGGCAGCCCAGAAGGATAACCAAGTTCACTGGGGCTCAGAGGCCAGTGTCTTTTGGATCTGGGGCAGGAGGATGGCAAGACCCAGCTTTCCCTTTGGGAAATAGTTGGCTGTGGGTCCTGGTGCCCTCCTCACCCCTCCCCCTGGGTGCCCAGACAGTCCCCGCCCCAGGCACACGCACACACATGCACACACACACACACACACACACTTCTCCACATGCTCTGCACGTAGGCTGCTGGGGAGAGTATAAATTGGATAAAAGTCCATCAAACAGCGGCAATTAAGTTATTGATTTTTGACGCTGCCTCATTAAACTGGGAGCTTCTCTTGGCCTGTCCCAGAGATGGCTCTAATTTGACATCATGTTCAATTTGACGAAATCAGGCTTGGGACGTGAGGCTGGACAGGATGGGGGTGAGGGCAGGGTGGGGGAGGTGTTGGACGGAGAAGTGGGCAAAGCCTTCTGGTCCATCTGAACCTTTCCAGAAAGGAGGGGGTGAGATAGAAGACCCAAGAGGGAGTCTTGGGGGCTCAGGATATGACCCAAGGGGATGAGACTCATCCATCACTTCAAGGTGATGCCTTCTTTTGAGTGCCCTGCTGGTGAGGGGAAGGGGCCCAGACCTGCTGAGGTTCTGAATGGGGCGCTCCTGGGGCTGGGTTGGACTCTGGGCTAGGAGGGCGGCACGCTGGGAGGTAAGGCCCATTCACGGCTTGGCTAATGAGTGGGCTGTGGAAGAGCTACTGCAGCAATTCTGCTAAGCCCAGCCTGCCACCCGCCTCTCCCGCCTCCAGCCTGGGGCCCTCGATCATTCCAGACAGACACATGTATTTATTTTTCACTCTTTTGCATTTCTCATTTCCCTCTCCATGTCCCCCCTCCCAGTCTGAGCTTCCTAAACCGGCCCTGCAATGCGCCTCTCTTTGGCAGCTCCTGTTCCATGTCAACCATATCAGGGTTGCCCAGAGAAGCTAGGGAAGGGATTTGAGCAAGCCCCCTCCCTCTTGATGCTAGGTGCCCAGGGTCTCCTACTCAGGGCCAAGGACATAACCCCAGGTGCCTCCTATTATACAGATAGAGGAGAAAGGAATAAATGCCTAATGGCACCCACTGCATGTCGAACTTCACCAAGCACTTAAATTCATCATCTTTAATCCTCATAGTGTTTCCGAGAGGAAGAGTGGGCCCCTCTAAGTTACAGGCGAGGAAACAGGTAGAAAGACTTGACCAAGAGCACCGAGAGAGGAAGTGGTGGAATTTGAACCCAGGACTCTCTGAGGTCAAAGCCCTCCTGGGTGACAGAGTCAGCACAGGCAGAGTGGCTCTGGGGATGGTGGCCCAGTGTACTGAATCACAATCAGTGATGACTCTGCCACTTACTAGCAGTTTGACCTTGAACATGTCACAAACCCCATTATGCCTCAATTTTTCTCATTTGTGAAATGAAGATGATAGTACTACCAAACTCCTGGGATTGTTTTGAGAATTCAAATAGACTTCCATGTTCAGCACCGCGGACAGTGCCTGGCCCATGCTAAGAACTCAATAAATGCAGGTTGTTGTCTCGGGAGGCATGGCATGCCAGTATACGATAGCACAACCATGCCTCCCTCACAGACATACTGAAAAGGGAGAAGATACATAAAGCATCAGGCTCATGGTGGGTGCTCAATAAATAGTGGCTGTTGTAACTGTTATGAGAGAGGGTCTCCCTGTCACTCCCCTCTGCTTGTTCCCCCCATCCCTTGGGCAAGGCACAATATTGGGCTGAGTGACTCCCCAGGGTAATGGCTGATCTCTCTCTCTCTCTCTCTCCCTCCCTCTCCCTGGCTGCATCCCAGGGACTCCTGCGGGGATGATGGAATCATTTCCCCAAACCCAGATTCTTTATTGCAGCCATTACAGTTAATGCCGACACGTGGGGATGGTGAAGGGTCAGTGATTCACCACTGGCTCCCCAGACTCCAGACCCCCTCCTACATTCTTCGCAAGTCAGCAGCTCCCCAGAATGGGCAGATAAAAGGGTGCTGGGCTTGTGGCTGCTACAGGACCTCAGGATCATCCCCCCTCCATTCAGCAGTTGGTATTTTTATAATGACCATCACATCCACTCTCTCCTTTAGTCCTCAGGCCAATTCTATTATATAGATGCAGTGGGTATGCTGGTAAATGTTTAACCATCGGCTCTGAGGGCTAGAGGGGTGGGGAGAAATGCCCTGTCTTGTAGTGTTTGTTGATTTCCATGGTGTAGAGACTCTCACCATGGCCAACTTCAAGCTTCCAATGTGATATCAAGTGGCTCCCAAAACAGAAAATCAAGCTGATATGAACCAACACAGTACAATCCTGCATCATTCCCATTTTACAGATGAGGAAACTGCTATGCACAGTGAAGAGTGAAAATGTGAATTAATAATAAATAATGATGAAACCCATTATTACATATCATTATTTGATGATCATGTTAGATTATGTTTACTGAATAACTACTTTGTGCTAGATCCTATGAGAAGCCCTTTATGTATGTTATCTTATGGAATTTATAAAATAAGCTTGAAGTAAGCTCTATTGAGATTTCCACTTTACAGATGAAAAAATGAGGCTGAGTGAAGTTAAGTAATGAAGCCCGTTGTGCCTCAGTTTCCTCATTTGTGAAATGAAGGTAATATTACTGCCAAGCTCTCAGGATCACTGTGAGAACTCAAATAGTTTGAGTTCAGAACAGAGAACAGTGCCTGGCCAAGTTCACCTGGCAAGGAAATAGGAGAGGCAGGATTCAAACCCAGGTCGATCTGGTGTCAAAGCCCACATGCCTGGGCTTATAAAGTAGGAGGAGGGGGTCAATAGGAGTAGAAGGAGACAGGCCAGTAAGAGAGGGAGGAGTCAGAGAAAGGAGGGGAATGGCAAGGAACTGCATTCAGGATTCTCCCCGCCACAACTGGTTCAAGCTCAGACTTCCAGAAGCACGGTTGGGACTGGCTAGGATGAGCTGGTCGCTGTCCGTGGTGCTGCCAGCCAGCTCTTCAGCTACGTGGGGTTAAGGGCCTCTATCCAGGCCGGCATAGTAAGCGTTGCCCAAATGATTCTTGGGTAAACAGGATCTCAGAGCAGGGTTCCACGTGGAATGTTAGATGTGGAAAAGCTGGTCCTCGGAGAGCACAGAAACCAGTGTTTCTTACCCTGGCTGCACATTAGAATCTCTTAGGAGCTTTAAAATAAAACTGATGCTGAGCCCCACCCCAGACCAATTCAGTAGGACTCTCCTGGGGTGGAGCACAGGCAAGGGCATTTTTAAAAGCTCCCACAGTGATTCTAAAGTGCGTCCCAGGCTAGTAACTGACCAAACCCCTGATTGAACTGATGAGGAAACTGAGTCATTGAGCCTCTGCTCAGTGACTTTCCCCAGGTTCTATCATTAGTAAGTGGTAGGGAAAGATTGCAGCCCAGGTGTGTGGAGCCAGTATGTCACCCTCCTGGACTCACTGTGCCGGTACTGAGACCGACACCAAGAAGGAAGAAGCAAGGACAACACATGCCACCAAGTCAGCAGTGCTCCTCCCAGGCAAAATCAGTATGAGATGTCAGACTCTCCTGCCAGGAGATGAGACTGGGTGGGCTTTGGCATCAGAGAGTCTTGGGTTCAGATCCCACTGCTTCTTCACTCTGTGCCCTTGGTCAAGTCTTTGTCCCTGTTTGACCTCTTTCCTCACCTTTAGTCTAGAGGGGGCCCCTCTGCTTCCCAGGGATGCTCCAAGGACTAGAAATGATGGATTTACATGGCTGGTAAAGCTGGGCATGTAGCAGTGCTCAGGAGTTTATTCCTCTCTTGTCTCTCTGCCTGGTCAGAAGGTCTCTGGGGCTGTGCCCTTGGCCTGGAGTAGGAAATGCCTGGGCACCAGTATCAGTAGGGAGGGGTCATGCCCACCCCTCATCTCTGGTTTATCTGGGTGGCTCTGACATGGTTTGTCATGGGGCCAGAATTGGAACCCATGGCCTGGCTCCCAAGCCAGAATTCTTTCCTTTCTTGTCTCTTGTCTTTGCTATCTGAGAGGTCCAACTGCTGTCCAGACCTGGGCTCTAGAGCTCCTAGGATGAGCCCCCATTGGCTCAGGGAGGAAGTGGTGCTGTGGGGAGGGGAGCTCCAGGACTGAAGTCATCCCAGCCTTCTCCTGGGCTCTGTGGCTGTGGGAAAACTGACCTGACTGGGTCTCAGTGCCCCTTCTGTAAAATGGAGATAAGACTTCATCCTCCTGGCCTCCTTGGATGAGGGAGGCCCTTTAATGAGATGAAAGAGATGAAGCACTTTGGAAAAGAACAGAGTCTTCAAATGAGGTGACCAAGTGTCATTATTATGAAGATGTTTGTAATTATTACCATCGTGCCTCTTCCCTACTTCCCTTTGCTGCCCTGCTGGGCCTGGGGAAACCCTCAGCTCACATTTAGCTTCTCAAACATTTATAAAAAATGAGTCCCACCCCCTGCTGCTGCCAGAACTGCGTGGAATGCTTTCTATTAAAAATTAAAAACCACTTGTCGAGTCCCTGGGAACGTTCAGATTACATGGGAAACCAACCCCTTCTCAAACTCTCCCTCCCAACTCCTTCTTTGATCATCACTTATAATGCTGGCTCACTGGGCTGGCCTCCACAGTTTCTGGTTGCCCAGCCAGGGCAGCCTAATGATATGCAGGAGATGCAGGAACATGACTGGGGGCGGGGAGGGTAGGTCAGAAGGGAGGGGTAGGAGGCAGGCTTAGAGACAAGTGACAGAGAAGGTGGCACTAAGAGATGGGGCTAGAAAGTGGGTCAGAGAAAGAGAGACAAGGGACAGAGGGACAGATTCAGAGAGATGGGCAGGGAGAAAGTGGGAAAACAGATACCCAGATACATGGGAAGAAATTAGGACAGAGACAGAGAGATGAGCATCAGAGAGGCAGAGATACATAGAGACAGGGAGAAAGTGGAACACAGAATGTGACAGAAAGAGGTAGAAACGCAGAGATAAAGTCAGAAAGTAGACTTATATAGAAACAGAGACAGGCAGAGATACATATTAAGCAAGAGGAGAGTGGGAGAGAGTGGGAGGGGGGACAAAGAGAAGAAGCAATTTTGGCTCAATGGGATAAGTGTGCCCTACGTTGCAAACACACTTCTCCAGTCTCCAGTGACCTCTGGGACGCTGCCCCCTCACTTTCTCCTCATAGATCCCAGCCATGGACTCACCCATGAATGTGTGTGGGATCTAATCTGTCCCCCTGAGAGAGAGGACTCTCCTACCACCCCAATTTGAGACCCTTATGCTCTTCTGTCCTTTCCACATTTAAATGGGACCCTCTAGTAAGTAGTCTGGTCACCTTGTTTGGGATAGCAACATTGTAAGTATCTGCAATAGCATCCCTCTGCCTATTGCAGAAAGCAAACATTTTTTGCTTATAATTCGGTTCCATTCAGTCACCCTACATCTACGGAGCACCCACTGTGTGCTAGACCCTTGCGGGCAGGAAGGTGGCTCTGTCACCTTTTTACCCACTGCTGTGTAGGCATAGGGCCTGGCTTAGAGAAGGTGCTTGTGTTTGTTGAATAATTTGTTGATGGAAATGACAAAGAAAGGCATGGATCCAGTCTTCGCTGTCCAGATTCCTTGGGCCATGGGGATGACTCCTGAGGGCCAGGGCCTCTGTTCTTCCTTGCCACCTCTCCCCACCAGAAATCTCCTGTCCTGTTCCCCCCCGATCCTGGGTGGTGAGAGCCAGTGCCGTTGCTAGGCAAGGAGATATTGCACATATAGATCTTCCTGGACTTTAATTAAAAACATCTTTAGAAGTTGTCTCTGCAGAGGCCAGCAATTGATTCCTGGCTTGGGCCTGAGGGCTGCTGAGGCACACTCTCTCTGGCTGCAGACAGGACAATCAGAGGCTCCCAGCTGGTTGCTGCCTTCCCCAAATGAGACCCTTGGGGAATGCACTGCCTCCTGCCTTCCTCCTTTCCTCCCTGCCCCGTCCCCCACCAAGCACTGGATTCAGCAATCAGATAGTGTGCTCTTCCAATTTTACCTCCTTCTGTTCATGAGCCTCAGTTTCTCCTGCTATGAAATGGGCATGTTAACACTTGACCCGAGAGCTCCAGGGGATGAAATGAGATCAGGGATGTGAAAGTGCTTTGCAAGCTGCAAAGTCCCTGTGCATGGCTGCTGCCCACACAAGCCGAGGTGAGTGGCTTGGGTTCTGCTTCCAGGTTCTGGGTCAAGCTCTGGAAACTCAGGCAAGTTACTTAACTCTCTCTGCATTTACTTTCTCGTTGGTTAAATGAGGACAGTAATACCTGCCCTGCTTATTCCCCAGGATTGTTGAGAAGAAAGGGAAATAGCTCTGTGAAAGCAGTGTTGGCTGATGGCTATTATTTAGTAAATGTCCCAAGAAGTGCGGACTATACTACAAACAACCCTTTTCCGTCTACTAAAGATGCTGCTCACAGAGAAACTGGAATACATGGGAGCCCCGCTCCGGCAGAGCCCCTGCCCATTTCCACAGCCTGTTGAGCCCCAATCCCATGGTCCAACAATGCCAATTCTATGCCAAATGAACCACCCTATTCTCTTGCCTTGCTCGCAGCAAACATCACTAATCGATTGCATCATTTTCTCCTGAGCTTGAATGGGGGTCCTCAGACTCCTTCTCAACACAACCCTACGGTCACTACCAATTGACCAGAGTTGGCCCTAGAGGTGAAACTGATCTGCCACCACTTTGAGGTCAGGGGAGGGTCTTGCTCATCTTTGCAACCCCCACATACCTAGCAAAGTGCCATGTACACAGTAGGCACTAATACACATTTATTGAATTGAAAGCAACTGCTCATTTTTCTATCCCCTTGGGGCTATATATAAAGTAGGTGCTAAGAAATGTTTGCTAAGTTAGGTGACTCATCTTTGCAACCCCTACAGAGCCAAGTACACTGGAGGCCTTGTACATAATGGGTGCTAATAAACATTTGTGGATTTAATTCAATTACTTATCTTTACATCCCCTGCAGTGCCCGGAATAAAGTAGTGGCTAATAGATGTGTGTTGGATTGAACTTCTCATTTCTGTAACCTCAACAGTGCCAAGCATATCGTCTTATACATAGTTGGCATTAATAAGTAGGTAGAGTTGAACTGGGCATGAAAGCCCTGTGAAACCTTGCTGTCCACTGGTCAGGTTGTGATACTGGTGGGAAGGGGTCTGGTGCCCCCAACATTAAGAGATTTTCTAGTCTAACTCTTTTGTCTCAAAACTCACTCTCTTGTTGGTTTCATCTAGCCTTCAGCTTTAAGTTCCTTCTCTCTGCTGATGACTTTCAAAATTGTATCTCTGACCCTGTTTGTGCTCCTGACCTCCAGACACAGAGACCCAACTCTCCCCTTGACTACTCCACTTGGATTTCTAGTAGACATCTCAATCTTGACATGCCCAAGAGTCTTAATTTTGCGCTGTAATCTTGCTCTTCCTGGAGCATTCCCCATCTCGGCAGCTCCATCCATCCAGTTGCTCAGGCCACACATGTCAGCATCATCCTTGCCTTGTCTCTCTCTCACTCCCCATATCCAGTCCCTCACAAGCCCAGTTGGCTCTACCTTCAACATACATCCAGAATCCCATACCTTCTCACCTCCTATGCTGGTCAGAGTCAGCATTACCTTTGCCGGCATGATTGCAGCTGCCTCCTCACTGATCTCCCTACTTCCAACCTTTTCGCTTATAGTCCATTTTCAACTCGGTGGCCAACAAGTCAGCCTTTAAAAGTATAAGTTGTATCACATCACTCATTGACTCTGTATCTCACTCAGAGTACAACAGAAATCCTTTCAATGGTTACCATGCCCTACATGATCCAGTTTCCAGTATCTCTTTCGATCTCATTGGACACTCCCCACCTCACTTACTCCTCTCTTCACCCACACTGACCCCTTGCTATTTCTCAAACCTGACAAACACACTATGCCTCAGAACCTTTGCACTTGCTGTTCCCTCTGCCTGTACCTCCTTCCTCCAGCTTAGTGATTCTCCAAGTGTGGTCCCTGAGCCAACAACAGCAGCATCACCATGAAATTTATTAAAAATGCAAACATTTCTAATAGCCAGACCTGCTGACTCAGAAACCCTGGGGGGAAAGGGCATCAATCTGTATTTTAGCAAGCCCTCCAAGTAATGTGGATGCACAATCAAGTATGAGAACCACTGTTTCACAGAGCTCCTTGGTTCCTTCAGATCTTTGTTCAAATGTCCTCTTTTGTAAACAAAGGCCCTCCCTGACACCTCTATCTAAAATAGCACTCCCCCAGTATAATGCCAATTTCCCTTGGTTTCGCAGCACTTACACCACAGGGCCTATAACATATTGGCTTGTTTATTTCTTTCCTGTCTTCTCCCTGCTCTGCACCTAGGCTTCCTAAGAATCCCCAATGCCTGGAACAGTGCCTGACACAGAGTAGACACTCAGTAAATATCTCTTGCATGAATGAACCCCTTCAATGCTTCGGAGGGAACTTGGTGCCCAGAGAGAGGCAGGGACTCGCCCAAGGTTGTGTAGGGAGCCAGGCCTCCTGACTGTCCGCTGCAGGACCTGCTTCGCTGCATTAGGCTCAGCTTGGTTGGCACGCCCCTCCTCAGAAGCGTGGCTCATCGGAGGCCCCCGGCACACTTCCCTTCCTTTTAAAGCTGTGAGTGGTTTAATTTGCGAGCACTGCTGCCTTTCATGTCCCAAGCTGTGTCCCTGCTCCCTCTGATCTCCGAAGCTGCCCAGACCCCAGTGCCGCCTGTCGGCCCCGCCCTCCTCAGCCCAGATCAGGAGGCTCAGTCATTGTGACTGATTTTCAAAGCTGCCTGGAGTCTCCGCAAGCACCCTGGTGTCAGATTTGCTTCCTCTTCAAAAAGTTGCTTAAATGAAATAAACTAATTTAATTTCTGCTTCCTCCCTCCCCCTTCCTGGGTTCCTTGGCTTGTCCGAGTTGAATCCAATGCCTGACTCTTTCCTGAGCTGAATGTCAGAGTCAGTGGGCTGGGAGAGGGAGGTGAGGCAGGGCAGGAGCTCCTCAGGCTGACTGATACTCATGAACCTGGGGGCTGGCTCTGCCTCCTACAATCTGGGTGACCTTGAATGTGTCCTTGCCCTTCTCTTGGCCTCAGTTCCCCCAAGTGTGACGCAAGGACTCTTGCCACTCCAACAGTCTAGGAGCCAAGCCTTGACTTGCTCAGTCACTGACTTGCTATGTGACGGTGGGCACATTTTCTCCCCTCTGAGCCTCAGTGTTCCCATCTGTTCAATGGGGATGCCACCATCAGTCCCGCCACCTCTCAGAGTTGAAGTGGGAGTGAAGTGATGGACGAGCACCTGGCGGATACCTCCCTCTGGAGTCCCCTGTCCCCACCTGTTCTCCAAACTGTAGTAGAGGGAGCTTTCTAAAATGCACCTCAGGACCTTTGCACTTGGTTGTCTCCCTTGCTTAAGCCTTTCCCAGATTCCATGCTTCCCTCAAGTCCTTCAAGTATGGCTCTTGCTTCCTTCTCCGGCCTCACCTCGTGTCACCTTTCTGGCCTTTTCCATGTGGAAAAGATCCATTTGGGATGAAGAGACACAGGGCCAGGGTTTGAATCAGTGAGTAGGGGCTGATGGATGGGGGGACGTCAGGGGCTTGAGCTGCCCCTGACTTGCTGTGTGACCTTGGACACATCACCGCCTCTCTGAGCCTCAGTTTCCCCCATTTGCAAAACTGATTTCTAAGTAATCACTAGGCTCTGAAAGTCTGTGGGTCTTTGCTACTGACAACTTCTGATGATCTCTCCACTGTACCTGTACATTGAAGTGCCTTTTGCACGATCTCTACTTGGCTGTCTAATAAGTATTTCCAACTTAGCACGACTGAAACCAAACTCCTGATTTCCCTCCATCCCCAGATCTGCTGTTCCTCCCATCTCAGCAAATGGAAATCCTATCTATTTAATTATCCAGGTCAACACTTCAGTAGCCATCCCTGAATTGTCTTTCTCTCACACCCCACATCCCATCCATTAGCAAATGCTTTCAGCTCTACTTTTAAAATATGTCCCAAAGTCGACCTCTTCTCACTACCCTTACTGGCCCCACCTTGTTCCAAGCCACCATCATTTCCCACCTAGGTAATTACAATATACTCCTCTGCTTCTGTCCTTGCCCCATACCCCAACCCCGCCACCATCTGATCTTCACAGAACAGCAGGGGATCCTGTTAAAACTAAGTCGGACCATGTCACTCTTCTGAACAAGCCTCTTCGCTGACTGCCCAGCTTGCTCAGCATAAAAAGCAAAGCCCTGACTATGCTCCCCAGGGCTGCACAATCTGATTGCCTCTCCACTTCTCCTTGGAGTCTTTGCAGGTACTGTTCCCTCTGCCTGGAATGCTCTTCCCCCAGGGCCCACCCTTCACTTTCTTCAGGTCTCCACTTCAATGTCACCTCCTCAGAGAAGCCTTCCCAGCCCAACGACCTGCTTGTTTACTCGCTTATTGCCTGTCCTCCTCAGCCAGAAAGTACTCTTCTGGAGAGGGAGGCTTGTCTGTCTCTTTAATGCCACGTTCTCAGTGCCCAGCACATAGTAGGTCTTCCTATACACTTGTGAAATGAATAAACGGATACACTCAAATAGACACATAGCATGTCATATGCATGCACAGGCCTTAAAGTGCCGTTTGACTAGCCATGTACATGCACACACGCATGTGTGAACGCATGTGCGCACCAGGCAGACGTGTGCACCTGTGTGTGTGTGTGCACCAGCTTGCACCCACATCCCTGCCCTCACTGTTCCCTGTCCTCCCACCATCCTTCTGTGCCCACCCGTATCTCTGGTCCACTTTCTCCTCTCCATCGCTGGCTGCCGGCTCTCTACCCACCAATCTGCCAGATTTAGCCCAATCTGGGGACGCGGGGGTTGACTGCACCCTCTCCCACGAGCTCAGACACCCCCTATCTCTTACATGCACCAGTCGGACTGGAAGGCCCAGAGAGGGGCAGCCCTGAGCCCTTGACCGGGTGCCTGGGCCAACCCCATGTGGAAGAAGATGGCTGTGCCCCTTGGCCATGACTCCCGCTTCTCCCAGGAGCCCCGGGGAGAAGTGGGCCCCACCGTGGGAGCGGGCATATTCATCCAACCTTCCGCTTCAGTGTCCCGCTGCTATGTGGGGGTGAGTTTCGGAGTATGGCCTCGCCTGAGGTCTTCTCGCACGTGGGGGTTCTGGTGTGTGGGCTCCCGGTTTACCGTACCACGGTGCGTCCCCAGCGCCCCTGCACACTAGCGGTCGTACCCGGCTACGTGCAGCTGACCTGCGTCTGGGGCTCAGCCGTCTCTGTGAACCTGTTCCCAGGGGGCTGAGCCTTGGGGTGTTGGGGTCTCCCCTGGGCAGGGAACGAAGCTGTCTGGATGCTGTGGCCTCTGTGACTGCTCATCCCTGTTGTGGCTACACTCTGGGGAAGCCTGGCCCCGGGCGGGTCACGTGTGTTGGTGGCTTTGGCCTGTGGCTTTGTAGGTGACCTTGTCTGCGCGTAAGCTCCATCCGCATGTGGGGCCGCTTCCCGAGGGGCTGTCTGAGGCTCTGTCGGGTGTGAGGCCGTGTCTGGGTGTGCGCTTGGGCCTCGTTCCAGCTGTGTGACACTCCGGGTCTTCCCAGCTGTAGGCGTGCCCGTGTTCAGTTGTGCCCGCGCCTGTAAGTGGGGCTGGGCCTGTGGGGGTGACCATGCCCAAGGGTGTTGCTATGGCCACCCGGAGGTCCATGTCCACGTGGGGACGGTGTCCATGTATGTGTCTGAGGTCATGTGTGCAGCTGTGACCGTGTCATCACTATGCCTGAGCCCGTGTGGGCACCTGGGCTCATGCCTCTACCCCCTGCCTGGGGCAGCAGCTCCTGTCCCTCCGGTGTCTCCCCAGATTATCAGCCGGTCCCCACCGCAGGCTCTCCCTCAGAACCCAGCGGCTCCCCTCACCCTAGCCCCTGGCTCAGCCCGCCGCCCACCTGTGGGTGAGAGTTCGGCCACACTTCCAATGTAGGGGCCGTGCAGGAAGCGGGGCTCGCTATCGTTGATGTCCTGCACCTTGATGATGAACTCCGATTCGGGCTCTAGCAGGCGGTTGGTGGCACGATCCCGAGCCTGAGCCCGCAGTGTGTAGAAAGTTTTCTGCTCCCGGTCCAGGCGCTCCATGGCATGGATGTCTCCCGTCAGCTCATCGATTAGGAAGATGGTCCCAGCGCCCTCACCTGAGATGGTGTACTTGATGGCCCCGTCACCCTCGTCGGAGTCCGAGTGGATCTGGGGAGGCAGGGAGGAAAGTCAGTGGGTCCGGGGCGGGGTCTCGGAGTTTGCATTTCTATCAAGCTTCCAAATGGCTGTCTCTGACCCCACTCTGAGTTATGGGTCCAACCCCAGCCCCCAGACTCTGAGCTTGGTGGGGACGGGGAGTGAAGGGAGCAGGGAGGAAAGGCACATTGAAGGAGCACCTGCTCCATGCCAGGCGCTGTGCTAAGCCGTTCACGGACTTACCTAAGGTTTAAAGTCTATAGAAGGCGCTAGCCCCTGCCTGGCACACGGGACATGCGCAATCTACCAGCCAGCCCAGCAGGGGCCCTGCCCCAGAGTCCGACCGCAGCAGGACCCTGGCCAGGCCAGGCAGGACCCTCTGGCTGCTGGGTCACGGAGAGAGGTCGGGGGAGCTGAGAGAACTGGGGTGAGGGAGAGGAGAAAGACCATTTACTGCAGTGGGGGGGGGAGCTTTTTCACTATCTTAACAACTGGCACAATGACACTGGTATGTACTAGCTGAAAATCAGCCCTGCCTGAGACATAATAAGTGTCCAATAAATGGTAGCTATCGTTACTATTATGTTATTTACTAAATGTTAGCTATATATAACTGGGATTTAATCCAGCCACCGACAGGCTCCAAATCCCCGGCTGTTTTCACTGAACTGAGATCTCTTAGGCAAGAAAGCAGTAGCAAGACTGTTCTCCCAAACAGAAACACCTAGGTCCTGATCCTCCGATGCCCAAATTTCTGAGGCGGCTCTAAGCAGAGGGAAAAGCGTCCGATGAAGCTGGTGACCTTGGGTGGGTCCCTGCTCCGCTCTAAGCTTCCGTAGAGATGGAGTGTGAGTGACAGAATCCCTAAGGCCCCTTTCAGGCCAGGATGCCACATACCCCAGCCCACTCAGCAGGACAACAGGCGCCAATGAAGTCGTCATGAAGGGGGATGAAAGCCCACCCACTCCTTGCCACGCAGGAGGAGCCTGGGTATAAATTCTGCTGGTGGAACTCTGTGTCTGAAAGGTGGATTATAGAAGTGCCATTTGGAAGATTGAATGGCCCATAAACATTTTCATATTTCATTAGCCGATTAATGGGCATCTCTCTCTTTTTGGCGAGTCTGCTGATTCTCAGCAGAAATTGCGGGGAGTAAATGGAGGCGTCTGGTGGAAACTTCCCGGGTCCCCGTCCTGTTATAGATTGCCCCAATTAATGCCCGTTCTGGGCTCCACTGAAAAGCCTTCTTCCTGTCCAGTTACTGTTAATAGATTTCTCATAAGTGGCTGGATTGTAAAAACCTCATAACTCAGTTTAATGCCCCTAATAAAATTATCTCAGGACGTCAGCCCTGAATCATTGGCAATGCTGGGGATGAGGAGACCTGTCTCTCCTGTTTGCTGTTTATGCTTTCCCTCCACCTTGGCCCAGGGGACGTGGGGATAGGAGAGGGTGAACTTGCTCCCTCTTCCAGTGCCTCCACCCACTTTCCAATCAGACCCGGCGTCTGCTTACACAGTCAGCAAACACCGCCAAGCCATGGGTGGGACAGACACCACGTGGGGGGACGCTTAACAGCGATAATCTTATCAGTTTTCATCTCTGCCCTATGAAACATTATTCTTCCCATTTCTCAGATGAGAAAACGGAAATGCAGAGAGGGGAAGTCACCTGCTGTGTCACACAGCCTAGTTCAGGAAGCCAATCTCCTGATTCCATCACTCACTAATGTTGTGATCATGGGCTTGTTCATTTTTTCTGTCTGTTTTCCCACCTGAGAAATCAGATCAAGCCCTCCCTGGCACAGGTGCGGTGAGGATTCAATGAGAGCATGTTTGTAATGGCCTGAACCCTCGGTAGGCCATTGTTGCCTTCCCTTTCCGCCCCCTGGGTCTCTATCACGTCCCTGCAGACCTTACTCACATCCCGGACAGGGATCACTCACGAGTGAGGAGCGGGGAGGAGGGAGTGGAAGACAGCGGTGATGTCACCAATGTTCTTCTTCCGTGACGGATGACATAGTGCTCATGCGGTGGCCCAGTGGCCACTCTCTGGGGACTGCAGAGTCAGACAGAGCTGAACGCCAGGGCAGGGGTGTGGGGGCTGGGCTGGGGGTGGAGGTGGGGGCGGGAGCTGCGAGCTGCGAGCTGTGGGGCTGGGCTGGGCGGGGGCTGCCTGCCCTGCCCGCGTGGGTCCTGGCTCTGGGATGAAGAAGGTGTGCCTGTGTCTCTACCCCCAGAAGGACATTTCCCAAGACACTCAGCTGTGAGTAGGGGCTGGAGGCCAGCGCTCTTGTTCATGGAGCGCCTACCACGTGCCAGGTGTGTTGCGGGCCTCTGCGGAAATCTAACTGAACGTCGGAGCGCACGTGGATGTAGCCCCCTTTTCCAGGTGAGGACACTGAGCTAGGCCTACGTCTGTTTGACTCCAAAGTGCAGTTTGTCCCTCTGCAGCCTCTGCAGTCTGTCAGTCTGGCTGGGGGAGAGGCCTGGACACACCTTTTGCCTTGTGCCGGCCACAGTCCTGGGCGGCCTCTTCTACCTGCGCCTCTACTTCATCATTTGGAAAAGGACTGCAAATCACAAATCAGGAGAGACAATGGGCTTCGGGATCAGGAACAGCTGGGTGCCAGCTTAGGCTTTGCCACTGGCCTGTGGCATGGCCCTGAGCCAGAGGCTACCCTTCTCTGAGCCTCAGTCTTCTCATTTGTAAAGGATACGATATGGCTCCCACGCCTTCCAACGATTCATAAGATAATGTGTGGAAACTCCTGGCACGAAGTAAGAGCTCAGTGCAGATCAGTGCCCTCTCCTTTTCCCACCCTGGGCTCAGGAGGGACTGAGGGTCACCCACTTCATCCCCCATCTCCTGACACAAGACCATAGGCTGAAATCCTGACCCACTGGAGAGACAAGGGCATCGTCTAGTACCTTCTTGTCTTTTAAACTGGGCTTGTCTCCTCCTTCAGGCAGTCCTCTTAGGTGCTCCCCCATCCCCACGTCGTTTGGTTGAAGAGCCTTCATCCTGCCCCATGCACACTCCCTTCTGCTCCACACTCCCCCATAACACCTCAGTGTTGCACGTCTGTCTCCCCAGCTGTCCTGGGCCTCAGGGGTGTGTACTAACTTTGATTCATGCCTGTCTGAACTCCCCATGCCTGGCACACATAGGTGTCCTGAGTAGGCCTGCAGAGAAAATACGGGGGAAGCGAGAAAGAGTGTGTGTGTGTAAGAGTATATACACATGCAAGTGTGAGATGTGAGCTCCTTGAGGACCAAGCATATGGCTGTTTGTTTCCTTCTACCCAGAACCCAGCACAAGGCATGGCACCAAACATATCAAATAAATGAAGAATGAAATATATAACAGTCACTAAAATTCCCCACCTGCCTTCTGGGGTTTCTGGAGGATCCAGTCACCGTTAAATCCCAGGTACACATGAGCTAGACTAGAGAGAAGAGTCACTAGACACACTTCTAGACCCTTTACTGCAACCTCATTGATGTCCCATTAGGAATTTGCCAGTCAGAGGTTATTCCCTCCCTGCTGCACAGGTTGGCAAGCTGCAGATCAGAGAGGGCCTGTGAGGTCACACACTAGCCATCAAGGGGTGATCCTGAAGCCTGATTCCACATCCTGGGTTCTATCCATTGCCATCAAGTGTGGACAGCCCCAGAGGAGATTACCCCTCCTCAGGTCCCAGCCCTGGATCATAAACAACGTGAAAAACACAAGAGTGATGGCTTCTCATCCCGGGGGGAACTGAAAAATGGGATTTACGAGGCCATTAATTACTTCCTCCTAATTAAATCAAAATTAAATGCGAGCAGAGGTACGTTTTCCTTATTAAAGACAATTAAACGGACAGCGCAGCTACGCAAATAAAACGAGTCCAGGATTTAAATGGAAAGCAAATCAAATAAAAAGCCTCCCCCGGAATGAGGGGTCTGTTCACGCCTGTGCTTCTGGTAAACCAGGAGTTCATCAATTTTCTTTAAATATTAGCAACTTAATTAAATCTGCTCTCCTCCCCACTTTAATCCTGCTGTATATCTAAAATAGATCTCACCGCCCACAGGAGTTGGTCATAAGTGCTGACCCCATAATTCTATCTTTTTTAAAAAAAAATTAAAAAATCCTACAAAATCCACATCCAACTGACAGAAGCCTCAGGGGAAATTACAGTTCAGAAAAGGGATTAGTCAAAGTACCCAGACTGTATGGAAATCTGGGAGGTTGCTTTGAGGGTGGGAGTTGGGGGCAGGTGAGGGGAAGAGGCGGGCCAGGCTGCCCAGGGAGCAGGACCAGGGAGGGAGCTTCGGGTGCTGAGGCTGAGGCGACAACCACGGGCCGCAGCGGTTCCTGCGGGTGCCAACAGGAGCCTGGCGGTGAGTGATGGAGAAGGAGCTTGTAAAATAGGTTACCGTTGGGCGCCCGGGGTTCACTCGGTGGATGGTGCTGTTGCTAAGCTACCTTTGGAATTCGACAAGGACGGATGCTCCAAGCGGCTCCCTGGGGCGGGGGACCGGGAAGCAGTGAATTCACTGAAACCGTGGAGAAGTCCTTTCTCCCCAAAGAGCGAGAGAGCGAGCGTGGTATGAGAGAGAGAGAGAGAGACAGAGAGACAGAGAGAGATAGTGTGTGTGTGCGTGTGTGCACATACAATCGCCTGCACAAAGGTGGGGCTCGGCTGGCAAGGGGACGGGTGGTTTTTAAAAGTCCAAGCTCATATTCCTCATATTGCTATTGAATATTGAGTGAGGTGTGGGCTAAGTGACCACCTCCCTCTCTCCCATCCCCCACCACTTGGGGGTGAGAAACCAGGACATGTGTTGCTGAGAAGGCTTTCAGGGTTTGGGCAGGGGTTGGGAGTGTCTGTGTAGCTGGGATGCTCAAGCTGGTGGAAATACCAGGCAAGACCTATAATTATAAAAGCTAACACCCAGCACACGCCAGGTGCCAGGCGCTTGCTCTTCTAGGCTCCTGACATGTGCTAACTCGGTGATTCCTCACCGCAACCCTTTGAGGTGGGGGTAGTAACAGCCTCACTCAACAGATAAGGAACCTGAGGTTCAGAGAGGTTAAGTAATGTGCCCAAGATCAGAGCGATAATAAGGGGCAGAGCTGGGATTTGAGCCCCGGCAGCCTGGCTCCAGCTGGCCCCCTTGAACCACATACTATATACCACACCACAGGAAGTGTGCTCTGAGCAAATGCTTGCAAAGAGATGGAAACTTCTCTTTCTTCCCCGCACAGAGGTGGGCTCTGGGAATAAGAGAGGGGGATTCTGGGTGAAGATGATGGCGGGGGGGATAACATGGTCGTGGCAGCTGTGGGGATGTTAGGAGAGGTTGCCCCAAGGAGAAGAAATATCGGGTACAATGCTTGGCTCACGGTCAAGGGCAGTCACACTGCACTGGGCCCCAAGCTGGTGTCCAGAAATCTGGTCTCTAGGGTTGGTTCTGTCACCATGTTGCTGGGTGACCTTGGTCTGATGTTCTCTGCCTCCAGCCTCAGTTTCCTGGACTTATAATGAAGGGACTTTCTAAGGCCACAGACTGGTTCCTGAAGACAGGGGTGGGGCTCCCCGCATGCTGGTGAGATGCTAATGGCCAGCGGGATGCAGTGCAAGGTGCTGGATCAGCAGCGGGTTCTCTCAAGGCTTCAGGACTTGGGTGGCTGGGGAGGCCTCGGAGCCCCAGCTGCTGCGCAGACAACAGAGCTCAGGTACCTGACGGCACCAAGCTGACATTTAGGCAGATGTGCGAGTCCTTCCCTGCCTCTCCGTGGGTTTCCTGGACCCAAGTTCACCTCCCAAGCCCGGATGTCTCAGAGAGGTTGGGAGAATCAGGCTGGGACTGGCCTCCGACGCACACAGGTTCAAGTCCTGGCCAAGTCGCTTGCCCCCTCTAGGACTTTGCCCTCTCTCAGTCCCTGGTTTCCTCGCTACAAAAGGGAACGATGATTTCCACCTTGCCGTTTAAGGATTAAGTGCTTCATAGGAGAATAATGAGAAAACAACGATGAACAACCAACCAGGCTGCAGGCTGAACACCGTATCTGCTATTTACTTCCTTAATCCTGTCAGGAACCCTAGGAAGAGGGCTCTCTTAGCCCCCCTATTACAGACGAAGAGACAGGTTCAGGGAGGTGACGTAACTTGTTCAAGGTAATACGGTTTGTGGGTTGGCAGAGGCAGGACTGAAGTTCAGGTGCTTCTGGCCCTCAAGCCAGCATTCTTGGTCACCTCACCATCAGCTGCAGCCTAGCTGGAACTGGTCCCTCCTTCCCCATCCCCTCACCCCATTCTGCCAGCCCCACCATCTCACTGCCCTGCCTGGGAGTCAGGAACCCTAGCCTCTGCCACTAGTTTGCCGGGTGACCTTGAGCAAGGACATGGATAGAGGGGAAAGTAGCCAAGGACCAGGGATTACTATGTCTAGACCAGAGAAAATCTAGGTTTCCTGTAAGACAAACCGGGAGATTTACATCAAGGCCTTCCTCCCCTCCCTGATCCCTGAGCCTCTGACCCGAGCAGGTTGATCAGCCTCCCAATTCTCGGACCCATTAAGCACATGGGAAACTCCAGGGTTGGTCCCCTCCCCCGACTCTGCTGGCCAAAACTTCCCGGAAAGCTGACTGGCAGAAACCAGAGAACTGTGCCCTACCAGCACCCTCCGCCTCAATACTTCAACTGCTGACAAGCCTCTGACTAAGCCAGGCTCCCTCAGACTCCAAGTCTTTGCACAGGCTATGTATGCCTTCTTTCTCATCAGCCCGACGAACTCCTACTCATACATCAAAACCCTGCTCAGGTGTGTTCTCCTCCCCAAGCCAGCCAACAGATACCATTTACGGAATGCCTACTCGCTGCTAGGTGCTGACCTGTGAAGCTTTTCATGTACCAGAGCATCTCTGATACTCTGGGGGCCCCCCAAATGACAGAGGCTGGATCTTACTTGCCTCTGCCTCTCCAGCATCACACCCATGAGGGGCTAGGAATTGAATGGCTGCACAAAAGTCCTTCCCAGCTTCATATACCCCTAAGGCACAGATCTTTAGCCACATTAGCCAGCATTTACTCAGTTTGAGAAAGTAGCTTTCATTCATTCATTCATTCATTCAATATGAACAGTTTATGAAGAACGTGTGTACTAGGTGCTGGATATAACAGTGAGAAAACCAACACGGTCTGATAGGAAATATATACATTAATTGCATAATCAAACAAATACATGCATAATTAAGTGTTGTGAAGGAAAGCTGTGGGGACGTTGGAGGGCACGTGACAGGGACAAATGGCCATATCCGGGGGATCTGTCTAAGCCTGCTGTGATCAAGCCGGCTTCTCTGGACATGTGGCATTTGAGTGGAGACCTGAGTGAGTGTCAGTATAAAGTAAACAGCAGAAGGAGCAGGACTGACCTGTTCGGGGGAGGAAATAACCCAGGCGAAGGGAAGGGGCGGTGGCAGGAGCAGGGCACTGTGAGGACCATCAGAAGAGCCCTGGGCCTGAAACTCAGAGGAATGTGGCAGGAGGTAAGGCTACAAGGGAGCCAGATCTTTGTAGGCAGCCCAGTGAAATTTGGACTTGACCCCAAGTGCATGGGAAGCTATTGAAGAATTTTAAGCAGAGTGGGGACAGTATGTGTGTGACACGATCAGATCTGCAAACTTGTTTCTACATTCTAGATGCATCCAGCTACAAGATGGCCTGGGTTTACCTACTAGCTCTCTCTGCTCTGAGATGCACAGGGGAGGGGGACTGGAGGAGGCCGTGGGGCAGGGGCGGCCTGCGGAGCGCGCCACCCTGCAGTCCGCCCGGGCCAGGCGCGGGCTGGGGAGGAGGCACCAGGGACTGGGACTTGGGGGGGGGGGGGGACCGGGTCGCTAGCGTCTCCAGGTGGGTGTCTCCGGGGTCCTGGGCGCGGGGCAGCGGGTGCGGGGGCCCACTTTACCTTGCCCACGTACAGGGGCTCGGTGCCCGTGTACTCCTCCACCACGAAGAACTGGTTCCACACCCAGCCGCGCTTCACGCGGCCCGCGCCCGGCGCGCCGTCCTGCCGAGCCCCGGGTGCAGCCGGCGCGGGGGTGCCCTCCGCCCACAGACGTCCGGGCAGCGGCGGCGGCAGCAGCAGCAGCAGCAGCAGCAGCGCGGGCGACAGCGCGGCTCCGGCCCGGAGCCCCCGACCGTCGGGCCGCGGCCTCATGCTTGGCCTGCGCCGGGCCGGGGCCCAGGAGTCTGGACGGGAGGCACCGGGGCGTCGCCGCTCGGTGGCACGACGGAGCGGCGCCGCGTCACATGGTTGGCCTCAGCGCGGCCGCCGGGGAGCCGCCCCCCACCCCCCGCCCCCCCCCGACGGGGCACCCGGACAGGCCCGCGGCCCTGCGCGCCGCCCAGCGGCGGGGGCGCCCGGCTGCAGGGGGAGGGGGCGCGGCCGCACCCGGGGCATGGACGGCCCCCCGGGGGGTCCCCGCCCGCGCCCCCCTCGCTGCCGCCGCGGCCGGATCACCAGGCGGCGCCTCCGCAGCCGGTATGCGCCATGGTCCCCGCTCAGAGGGGTGCTGGTTGGGGCCCGGCCGATCCCTGGAGGGCGGGGGGCCGTCCCGACCCGGGCCCGGAGCCTGCGGGAGAAACAAGAGAACGTAAGAGAAGGCGCCTTGTGGGGGCAGGGCAGGTTGAGTCGACCTCTCCTCGGCTTTTAGGTACCAATTAAACACCTGCTGTGACCCCTAGTGGTCCCTGCCTTCCCCCCCCCCCCCCCCCGTCTAGTAGTTCTGCGCCTTCTCCCCGCCTCTCCCGCCCGCCCCAGCCCTGGATCCTTTTTTTCTTTTCTTTTTAAAAGTTTTATTTATTTATTTGAGAGCGAGAATGAGAAAGGGAGAGAGAGAGCATGGGGGGGAGGGTCAGAGGGAGAAGCAGACTCCCTGCTGAGCAGGGAGCCCGATGTGGGACTCCATCCCGGGACTCCAGGATCATGACCAGAGCCGAAGGCAGTTGCTTAACCAACTGAGCCACCCAGGCGCCCCTGGATCCTTTCGTTCAACTCCCATCACACACCTGTCCTCTCCCAGCCTCCCCCGACTTTCTCCCAGCCCGTCGCCCAGCTCCTTCTGTGTGGTCCTTCACCAGCCCCCATGCCCACGGGAGCTGGGACCTTACCAGCTGCTTTCCCTTACGCTGGCTGACAATCTGTCCAATCCAACCCACCCCCTGGAAATCCCCCACCCCAGAGAGGGAGCAGGCCCTTCTAAAAGGGGTCTTCAAGGGCTCCCAGGACCCAGGCCTCCTGGGTGCACAGAGTCCAGCTCCCAGCCGGCCACCCACATTCCCGCCTTCTCAAAGCAGGTGAGAGGTCATTCCACCCAAAACAGGAGCCCAGGGAAGGCCCTCTGATCTCATGCTAGTCCCTGCACAGCCCCCTGCAGGGGTGGGGCACCTGAGTCCCAGGGGGCCTTGCTTGGAGGTGCCCGGAGTGACTTTGGGCAGGGCCACAACCCCTCTGAGCTTGCCATGATGTCTCCTCGTTCCCCCAGAAAACCTTCCTTTTGCAGCTTCTGAGAGACACTTCTCCCCCATCCTGGACCAGCACTGCCGTCCCCAGATCAATCCATCTCTCCTTCCCTCACCTCCATCAGATCCTGCTTTCAGCAAGAAAGGATCTGAAGGACTAACTCCTACTCAAGCCATAATGATGAATAATGGCTTAATGTGGGTGTTTACAGGGGACAGCAATGCTGCTTTAATGGAGGAATTTCAGGCACTGACAGGAGTGAGTGGAGGTGAGGGGTTCAATCCCTACTCTTCTCCCCAAGCCCAGTGCAGCTCAGTTCAACAACTCAATTCCACTGAGCATCGGCTCGGCCAGGTTTGGGCTGGATGCTAGGACAGAGGTAAATAAGCTCCCAGTTTAGTGGGGTGAGCAACATAAATGCCAGGTGGCGTGTGAGCGGGGCTCTAAGAAGGACTCAAGGAAGGGAGTGGGCACTGGTGTCTGGAAGGAGAAGGTGAGTGGGAGGGAATCCGGGCTGTTTCTTGGAGGAGGGGGCTTCTGGGTGGATGGGAAGAAAGGGATGAGCATTGTGGCAGAGGAGTGTGCAGGGAGCCTAGGGGGCGTTTGCCTGGTTGGGGGAGTTCGGTGGGAAACATGGGGTGTATGGCTGGGCAGAGGATGGGCCAGGTCCTCCTGCAGAACAAGGAGGTGGCCGGAATCTTCGGGGCAGAAATGTAGACCACCTCCTGTGACCCAGGACCCACAGCGGGCGGCTCCCACGCCTTTAACTAACTTGTGTGAGTCATAGCAACTGGGAAGGCTGGTGTTTTATACCCATTCTGCAGATGCTTGATTCCTCAGTGTTCTTTCCCCACAGGGGCAAAGGAACTTCCTTACAGAAGGGGTTCAGGGTAGGGAGTCATCTGTTGGAAGGGGGGACAGTGAGGAGGTTAAAGCTGCATTTCCGGGCAGTGAACAGGGGGAAAACCTCACAGTCCCTAGGGAAGAGAGGAGGGAGGAGTCCCAAACATGGGACCGTGCTGTTCCCTCTTTCCCTTCAGGCCCCACCCTGAACGAACGGAGGCCAAGAAGGCCCGTGACCCTGGTGTGAGCATCTCCAGCACCCCTTCCTCGCCCATTCTGTGGGGCCTAGGCATGAGGCAGCGCCAAAGGATGAGGACACGCCCCTCCCCTTGTGGCCCTGCTCTGAGATCCCAGAGCTGTGCTGCCGCCTCTGGGGATCCGGCTTTGATTCCCCACGTTACAGCCTGGGCTGGTCGTAATGAGGCTGGAGTTATGGGTGAGGAGGAGGCCTCGCTCCGCAGCCTTCATTTCCTGGAGCTTATGACTTCCCTGCGGGCTCGGCAGGAACTGTTCCCCTGACTCCATCAGGCAGTTCCAGGACCCATCACAGCCCTGCAGGGACGCAGAGGGGAGGGGCTGGCGGGAGGGTGGGCATGGGGGGAGGCTGGGGCCACCTCTGGGGAGAGCTGTGGGGGTGCAGGAGGTGGGAACAAGGGGTGATCCCCCAGTGTTTGCAGGCACTCCATTGCTGCTCTCTCTCCTTCCCTCTCCCTCCTTCCTTTTCTTTCTCTACACCACCTTTTCAAAGATTCTGTCATTCATTCATTCATCAAACATTAGCATCTACTACAAGTGGGGAGACAGAAATGCATTCATTCATTCATTCAACATACTTTCAAGACAGCAAGATACAATCAGTTACTCAGCTATATATCAGGAGAGAGATGCATTTCTTCTGGTTGTTCATGTACTCTTGCAACAAATATTTACCACACCTCCCTGTTGCCAGCCCCTGTGCTGGGCACTGGGAACGAAGCAATAAACAAAATAGTCCTGGTCCTCTTGGGGTTGGCCTTCTAGTTATAAAGGAAAGAAATCTACCATATAATTTCTGGGGGCGATAAGTGTTAAGAAGAAATATAAAACAGGAAAAGGGGAGGAAGAGAATGATGGAAGGGCTGGAGTGGGTGTCTTATTATAGACGTGATATCAGGGAGGGCCTCTCAGAGGAGGTGACATTTGGCTGATCTGGAAAGATGAGAAGGAGCCTGGCACAAGATGGTTCCATGCAGAGAGAACAGCACATACAAAGGTCCAGAGGCTGGAATAAGCTGAGGAAGAGTAAGAGGCCACTATGGCTGGTGCAGAGCAAGAAGGTGACTGAAGATGAGTCAGGACTGGGGGACGCAGGCCAGATCAGGCAGGACTGGGAGAGGGAAAGCAGCTTCCTTTGTATTCTGTGTGTGCAGAGAAGTGCCTGGAGGAATTTAATACAGTAAAAACCACAGGAGATCGAAATGATCTCTGGCCATGAGGGAATTTCATGATGGAAGTCCTTCAACACAGGAGGGCCAAGCACAGCGCAGTGGGGTGCAGCCGAGGGACGGCATCGTAGAGAAGGTGGCACTTGAAGTTAAAGTGCAAGAAAGATTTGGACATGTGGGATTTGGGGTGTGGGGGAGGAGAAGGAGCTCTCTGTGGAAGGACTGCCTGGGGCAAAGGCCAGAGGTCAGGTCCCACTTTAGAGAAGGGCAAAGTAGAATCGAGAGTGTTGTCCAAAGTTGCATAGAATACTTGGTGGCTGGGTGCAGTCTCGAACCCAGGCTTGGATTCCCCTTGGTGTGGGGCCCCTTTGAAGGAGCAGCAAAAGTGGCCCCTCTCAGTGGCTGCAGCCCAGTCCCAGGGGGCGCGCTTGGCAGGACCAGGTTGGCTGCATCTCCCTGGCCTGCTCCCTCGGCTCGGCCTGCATGATGGTTTGAGGGGCGGGGCTACCAGGGCCCTCTTCCTCCCAGGCCTTCATACCGCCCACGGGGCCTCTCTCAGACGTGTTGGCCAGCTTTCCTGGCCACCTGCCAATTCTCCACCGCTCTGCCTGGCCCTGCCAGGACTGCTGCAGACACTTGGGCCTCCTCTCCCCCCACCCTTTCCTGCTCCAGCTGCGTTTTCTGAACCGGTGTAACCACAGGACCCTATCTTGGCGTCCAGTCCTTCAGGGGAGGATGCCGTGGAGCCTCGGGCCTGCATTCGGATCTGCCAGGCCTTCTCATGAGATCATGAGCATGTTGGTGGCTTGCTCTGGGCCACAGGTCTCAACCTACTGCACAGCTGTTTCATCCCATGGGATTAAATGTCAAGCCCCAGCCTGGCTCAATAAATGTTGGCTTTGCCCTCTCTACTTTTCAGCCTCAGCTCCCCTGATCCGTGTGCTCTCACGACCATGTACTCAAACGTGATTCCTACGTGCGTGCGGGCCTGTGTCTGCAATCATGGATGTCATCGTATATGTGTGTATCTGGTGCAGGTGCATTCGTTCCATAGATATTTGTGAATTTCCACTCTGTCCTGTTCTAGGCACAATGAAAAGAAAAGGGGGGAGTCCTTGCCCTTGCAAGTCTAATGGGGGACAGACAATAAACAAATAAATAAATAACATGACAGTTCATGGTAAATGCTGTGAAGAAAAACAAAGCAGGGTAAGGGGCATGGGAAGTGCTGGAGTGGGGCGATTTGCTCTCTCTCTCTCTCTCAATCATCTGTTATAAATGATAATTTATACAAGGTGGTCAGGGAAGGCCTCATGGCTAAGGTGACATTTGAACAGAGATCCAAAGTGAGGGAAGGAGGGAGCTGTGCACATAGCTAGAAGAAGAAAATTCCAGGCGGCGGGGGGGAGAGGGGGCAGCAAGTGCAAAGGTCCTGAGGTCAGTGCATGTTTGGTGTGCAGGAGGAACAGCAAGGAGCCCCTTTGTTGCTGAAGTGAGTGATGGGGCATGAGCAGCAGGAGATGGGGTCAGAGGAAATATGGAGGTGGGCATCAGAGTCTGCAGCGCTTCCTTTGGGTTTTTACCGTGAGATGGTGTCCCTACCCTGGGAGGGTTTGAGCAGAATAATGACATGATCTAATTTTTATTTTAAAAGATCATCGTGGCTAGCTACTGAGTTCAAAATAGAGGGAAGCTGGGCCTGGGAGAGGGCTGGGGGGTGGCGTTTCAATAATGCAGACAAGAAGAGAAGGTGGCTCGGACCAAGGCAGAGCAGTGGAGGTGCCGAGAAGTGAAGCTGTGCGGCGGGCTACGTTGTGGGTCCAAGATGGGAAAGAGGAACCAAGCATGACCATCAGGCCGCCTCAATAAAGGGAATAGTGGGGTTCCCTCTCACCGAGCTGAAGGCAGCTGTGGGCAGCGCAGATATGGGGAGATCAGGAACTCCGTTTTGGATGTGTTCCATTCAAATGCCTATTAGACGTCCAGTAGCGATGTGCAGCCGGCCAGGTCACCCAGAGTCAGGAGCCCAGGAGCGGGGGCCCAGCTGCAGGGGTACATCTGGGAACTTGGATGGTATTTAGAGCTGAGACCGGATGAGCCCTCGAAGGCGTGAGCGCAGGTAGGGAAGAGGCCCAGCCTCTTAACTATAGAGATCAGGGAGATGAAGAGGGCCGAGCGAAGGAGGCTGAAGAGGAGGGAAGAGAAGGGCCAGGGAGGGGAGGCAAGGAGAGAGGAGCTATCCTGGAAGCCCACTGAAGACAGTGCTGGAAGGAGGAGGGGTCATCAACTGTGCAGAATGCTCTGTCAGCTGAGTGACCATCTGTCCAGCTTTGCCTGTGACCGTCTGTCCAGCTTTGCCTCTGTTGTCCCACCCCCTTTTCTCCCAGTTTAGATGATGAATTATATGGTCATCCTACTGCCAGGTCAAGTCAGATGTGGACTTCGAATTGACCATTGGTTTCAGCAACACGGAGGTCATGGGCAGCCTTGATCAAAGCTAGTTTGGTGGCGTGGGAGGTGTGCAGGCGTGAATGGAGTGGGTTCAAGAGAGACTGGGAGGCAGGGAGGCAGAGACATAGGTGGGGGTGGGTGACAGCCCCTCTGGGGATTTTATGAAGGTTCCTTTTGCCTGCTTCCCCAGCCCCCAGCCCTAGCCCAGCAGTCTGCTGGGTTTTATGGTATATAGAAGAGAGGGGTAGGAAATATAGATTGGCCAGCTGCTAATAGCCAATTCATTTCCTAGTCCTTTCTTGTTTCAATATTCACTCCCAAGCTTGGCCATGTGCTCAGCGCCACCCCTGTGAACACTGATTAGTTTAAACCAACGAGTTCCTCTCTCCCTATCAGTGTTTGGTTTAGAAAGTGTCATGTGACATAATTCTGGCCAGTGAGATGTAAAGGGATAACTACTAGAGAGCTTCTGGGAATTGTTTTTTGCTCTTTAAAAAGAGATGCCTTAGGGCACCTGGGTGGCTCAGTGGGTTAAGCATCTGCCTTCGGCTCAGGTCATGATCCTGGGGTCTTGGGATAGAGCCCCGCATTGGGCACCCTGCTCAGCAGGGAGCCTGCTTCTCCCTCTGCCACTCCCCCTGCTTGTGTTCTCTTTCTCTCTCAAATAAATAAAGTCTTTTTAAAAAAAATCATAAAAAGAGATGACTTGAGGAAAAACTTTTCATTTTCTGCATGTCTGAGGAGGTGATGGCTGGAGCTACAGCAGCCTTTTTGGAACAATGAGGGAAACCGCCCCCACCACCACCACCCCCAAGAGGCTACAGGGACTTACTAAGAAAGATGGTACAAATCTGTGGCTTTGATGCTGTTGTTGAACCACTGACTTTGCCCACTTTGGGCCTTGAAGATCCAGTTCCAGCTCCCACTTTCTCGAGACTCTCATTCTCTCTGCTCTGAACGCCCTCAGACCTGTCTGGATAAGTCATCTCTGGGGTTTGGTGTCAGTTGTGATGGCAAGCTTCTAGAGGAGAGAAGCCATGACTCTTCCTTCTTCCATCCCTCCCTGTTCCTTCCCACACACACCTGGCAGAGCCAAGCCCAGAGCTGGACCCTGGGAGGGACTCTGGAGAGTCTTGCCTCAGATAGACACTGGGAGCTACTTGGGCAACATTCTTTCCCTCTCAGTGAGGATGTGCCAGCCTTGCTGATTTGCTGTGGCCTTGTCTATGCTCTGGGCATCACCATCACTGTCCACACTGTGTCCTTCCAGAGTCTAGGCTGGGTGGCCTGCGTGCCCTTTCTTGATTTCTCAATGCCCTGGTATCATTGCTGCCAAGGTTGTATGACTGCCAGCTCAGAGGCTCCGGGCCCTTCTTTGTCATCTGGCCGTCTCGCTGGGGACAGAGGAAGGGCTTCTTATCCTATCCATCCGCATTCATTTCCTAGCCTCTCTCTGCCAAGACCAAGAAGAGGGGCTGGGCACAGTGACCCCCAGGCAACATAAAGCAGGGGAGACTTCATGGTGCAGCCTGGAGCGCCTCACCTCTGCCTCCTCCCTAAAGTTCCTGGTAATCTTCCTAGCCCCTATCTCTGGGGCAGAATTTAATATTCAGGGGACCTAAGATGATGAGGTCCAAAGTCAGACCAGGGTTTAAGTCCCAGGTCCATTACTGCATGTTTGACCTTGGTAATGTGCTCCATTTCTCTGAGTCTCAGTTTTCTCATCTGAAAAATGGGGCTAATAGTGCTTCTCTCCTAGGGTCCATGTGAGGAATCAATGGGATGATGCACACGGTGAGATCTACGGTGTTTGGCAATAAATACTAGCTGATGTGAGAATACTGACTAGTGTTCTCCTTTCTGGTCTGGTCACCTGACAACTACTTACTGGAGCCCTGTTTTGTACCAAGTATCCGGAGCAAGGGCCGTGCCTCCTGCACCAGCACGAGGCTGGTGCCTGAGAGAAGGGTGGGGCAGCGTAGCCAGTGGGAGCCGGCCCGGCAGCCTGGCTCCTGTCTGCCCTGTCCGAGTCCCCAGGGCACTGTGCCCGTTGGATCCTGAGCCCAGAGCTCTCTGGGGTTGGCTGCGGTCTTCTCCCTGGGGGGAAATTATTTCTACCATCTCAGTGCTCTCCCTTCAGGCCAGAAGGGATCCTAGTGTAATGCAGGAGCTGTTGAGGTGTGGAGGGGCTACCTTGTCTCTGCTCACCTCTCTTGCCACCCCCACACCTTGGTGGAGGGCACCATGAAGCCTTAAACCAGAGAGCAGACTAGTTATTGCCTCGCGTGCCTTGGCATGCATGAGCACGTGTGTGCCTGAGCACATGCGTGCATTTGCATCAGTAATGATGTATGCTCTGCAGCCCAGCACCTAGAACAGCTCCCTCCCCGCACATTGGAGGTGCTCAGTAAGTGGGGGGTGAGGCACTGGAGGGGAGTCTGCTCTGTGTGGGCTGAGCCCATGGGCTATTTCTGGGGCTGTGGGTGTGATGCCGTGTCCTCTAAGCTCGGCAGTGTACTGCTGGGTGGGGTGGGGTTACATCTCTGAGTGTGTTTGTGTGTGGGGTCAGGATCTACGAAAGCTTCTGGTCTTGGTATCTGGACCATTACCTAGGGAGGCAAAGGTGGGAGATCAGGGAAGAGGGCATGAGCAGAGCTGGGGCCATACACACCCCATTCACACGGTCACCCCATCAGCAAAGGCTGCTCCAAGGGCCCCCAGTCTTGTCCCCCAGTCTCTGCTGAGCACAGATATGTCCTCATGAAGCCCAGCTCAGTCTGGAAGGTTCTTCAGTTCAAACCTTCCCTGGCTCCCTTTCACCTTCAAGATAAAGTTAGTTAGTTACTATTCATTAGTTACCCACCAGAGTAACAAAGGATTCTTCATGCTCAATGACTCCACACACAATCCTTTGAGGTGGCTACTGTTATTTGCCCTCATTTGCCAGATGAACAAACCGAGGCATAAAGACGTTGTGTGGTATGTTGTGGAGCTGGGATTTGAGCCCTGGGCTGTCAGCTCCAAAGCCCATACTGTTAGCCACTCCACCCATGCCTGCTCAAGGCCCCGTGAGATCTGGACCTGCTCACGCTATGTGACTGCCACCACCTCTTTTCCTGTGCCCGTCTCCTGGGCGGAAGGTCTACCCACTCTTCCCTACGTGCATGCCTCGGGGCCTTTGCTCCTGCTGTTCCCTCTGCCAGGAATGCCCTCTCCCTTGTGGCCCCATGCCCAACCCTGGCCCACCCCTCCGTGCCCAGCCCATTTGTCCTCTCCTCCGTGCGGTCTCTCTGCCTCCTCCCCCAGACCCCCGTGAGCTCGCTCATCTGAGCCCTGGCTCAGAACCAAATTCTCCCTTGATTGGCCTCAGCAGCCAGCCTGCTAGCTGTGGGCGCCTCCTTTACCGCTCTATGCCCTTCGATTCATACCTCCGTGCCATGCTCAGAGTGGGCACTACTGAATGTGTGGGGGCATGGATGAAAGAATGCGTGGATGGATGGATGAACAGAAGGACAGGTGAAGGGACGCCTGGTTACTGCCACACCACTTTCCCCCGAATGCCCTTCGATGGCTCCGTTTCCTTCTGCTTCGTCTGCTTATTGAGCATCAAATATTTATTGAGCACCTACTATATGCCGGGCACTGTGCTGGAGGCTAAGGTTGTGGCAGTGGGTGAAACCAAAGTCCCAGGGCCATGGCCTTCCATTGTGTGTGTGTGTGTGTGTGTGTGTGTGTGTGTGTGTGTGTGTAAGGGAGATGTTCATTAATCCTGTATCTCACAGGTAAATGTACAATGTTCCAGAACCACAAAGTACAAGGACCCTCCATTTTGCGGGGCACACAATCTCATTAGGGACGCGCGGGGCCGGTGAGGGACAGTCCCCTGAGAAAGGAGTTTTGAGCTGAGTCTTAAGGAGGAGAAGACAAACAAGTTGTGGGTAACAGACCCAGCAAAGCCACATTCCAGGGCCTGAAAGCTCAGGGTCCAGAGCACAGCGTTGGGGGGCGAGGCAGCTTACAAGCAGCTTAAGGAGTTTAGATTCTGGCTCAAGAGCAATGGGAAGGCATCAAGCACAGGAGACGTGATCAAATTTGTGTTTTTAAGATCACTGAGTCTGCCACTTAAAGGCCACAATGCTGATGTGCAGGACAGGAAGCAGGGGACCAGTGAGCAAGGCGGTGACCGTGTGGCCAGAGGTGGGGGGAGGGGCTCAGACCAGGGAGGCCACCATGGGGTGGAGAAGAGGTGACAGATATGAAATATTTAGGAAGCAAATGGACCAGACCTGGTGATGGATCAGAGGTAACGAATGGGGCGGTGCGGGGGGTGGGAACATCAAGAATGACTTCTGGCTGTTGTTTTGTTTAGCTGATGTCTATCGATCACCTGCTAAGAGCCGGGCACTATTCTATGGCTTTGGGCCCCACCTTCCTTACTGCTCACAGTAACTCCATCCCTTCACAATCTCTCTTCCCTCTGGCAAGGATGCAGGGGCAGTGGGACCGAATGGGGTTTGTCCCAAGCCTTGCTCCTTTGGGGGAACAGCCTTGGCGGATATAAGGAATCGAAGGCAGAGAGGAAGGCAGGTTGCATATATTGAACTGATTCTGAGTCAGTGACAATAATGACAGATAGCATTTATAGAGTTTTTACTGTGTACCAGGAGTGGTGCCATCCAATTAGCTAATCATAAGACGTAACACTTAGTTCTATGCGGAGCACTTTATGTCAGTGGTTTGATTGAATTCTCACAACTCACAGCTCTCTTCAAAATTTCAGAAGGGACAGTGGCTCAGAGAGGTTGAGGGACTTGTCCAAGGTCACACAGCTAGTTGGTGGCAGATCTGGCATTCAAACAGGCTGTGGTAGGGGAGGAAAATGAGGATAGGCAGAGGGGGTGCTTGGCGACTGCCGGGAAGGACAGGCTTGCATTTGGCTCTGAGCAGAAACCATGTCCCTCCCATCCCCCCACCACCTCTTGACACTGTTCACCCTATGCCTGGGTCTCTTCTCAAGGCCCGACCTCCCATGCAAGTGATGAACACACACGTGTATGCACACACACACACACACACACACACACACACATGCCCCTTGGCGGCCACTGCTCGCCTGCCCAGCGCTGGCCTGCCCAGACGCCTCCCCCCCACCTCCCCCCCCCTCCCCCCCCCCCCCCCCCCCCCCCCCCCCCCCGCCTGCCTGCTGGTGCTGCAGCAGATCCCGCTGTACATCATGTTGACAGTAGAAATTACAGCCCGAACTGCTGTTTTACACGGCGCCCTGTCAGAACTCACCTCAGCCCAGTGATCAGGACAAATTGAATACCATCCCGGCCGTGTCAATATTTATTCCATTTTGCAAACACGGCCGGATGGGGGACAGGGCCCCGCTGTGGTTGCAGCCAAGCGTGGCCCCAGGAACCCCTTCTCCCTCCCACGCCTGAGCCGCCTCCTCTGTTCTCTCTCCTACCCTCTCCCTCCTTCTCTTCCTCAGCTTTTTTGTCATGGGTGAAAATTGTGAAATTCAACATTCCTACCAGAAAGTGCACAAATCATAAATGCGGAGTTTAACAAATAATTAAACGAAGTAACTCATGTACGGTACTCAGCACAGTGCTCAAGAAGTGGTCAATAATAGGAAATGAACCCTGTGGATCCACCTGTCCATCAAAACACTGAAAACAGCCCCCCTCTTTAGGAGCCCGCCTCTTTAGGAGCCCCCTGCTGTGTCCCTCCCTGAGCGCAACCCCCTGCTTCCCTCCATCCTGGCTTTTAGGATAACCAGGGCCTTGCCTTTCTTTATAGTTTATCACCCAGTTATGCCCTCCTAAAGTCTCAGTTTAGTTTTGCTTGTGTTTGAGCTCGATGTAGATGGGATCCTACTCTTTTGCGTTTTGCTTCTTTTTCTCCGCGTTATGTTTTTGAGATTTGTCTTTGTTCTGGGCGCGGTTTCCTTTTCACTGCTGTATAGTAGTCCACGGCAAGGATGTACCACGATCTACTCCGTTCCAGCTCACGTTCCTTCTTCCTCTTCTTTCCACCTTTCTCCCGGTCTTCTTCTAGTCAGCCACTCCCTTCCCTTCCACCTCCTTCCCCCCCGTTCCACCTCCTTGATGGTCTGTCTGCTGCATCTGCTCACATCACACGCACACACCTGATCCCAGCTCTGCCATCCGAGCCGGGGCCTGGTGCCCCCTCTGGGTCTCTCCCTCCCCCACCCAGTTCCTGGAACATGGGCTCCAGCCGGAGGGAGGGTCCCCCAGACCTGAGCCTCTGACAGCTTCTCTGTTGCAGAGGATCCCTGGGACAGAGACCGGGCCCCACAGCAAAGCCTCTGCCCTGGTGCATCCAGCTGCTATGCTAGCAGCCTTGGGAGAGGAGGACTCGCCTCTCGCCCCCACCCGGACAGTCAAACACTACCCTCTGGCCCAGGGTGGGAACCAAGGGGGTCCCAAATGGCCCTGCAGCTGTCAGTAGGATGCACAAAGAGGGTCAGGGAGAGAGGGCCTGGGCTGGACAAGGGCCAAGCCCCATCCTCAGCTCTGTTCACTCAGAGTCTCATGCAGCACCCATCCTGTGTCTAGCGGTGAGTCTCACCCCCCACAGCAGAGGAGAACAGCAGATGGTGGGGGGCCTGATATGGAAGGGGGCCTTCCAAAGAATCCCTACGGATCCCGCTTCTGTGTCTTAGGAGCACATCTGATACATTTTGTTTGTCTCCCTGAGTCCCTTCTCTGTCTTGGAGCTGCTCAGATGATGACATATTCAGGGTAGTTAATTTTTATTGCAACCCGAGCAGATGACATTAAGGAATCTGTCCCTTTACAGTCCAGGAGAAAGCTCTCTAGACTGGAAGGCGAGTGGACTAGGTTGGGACTTGGCTTTGATCCTGCCATGCTGGGTGACCTTGGGCAAGTCCCCGCCCTCTCCGGGCTTCTTGACAAGGAAAGGTCAAACTGTGATTTCCAGGGATCATTAGAGGACCAGCGTTGTGCTGGCAATGTAACAAGATGGACTTGTTCAAAATGCATATCCCCGGGTCCCCAGAGCATCTGGCTCAGTGAGGATATGATAATAATACTAATAGGCAACATTTATAGGGTGCCAGGTGTGCCAGGAGCTGGAAGTAAGAAGCTGTGCTGACTGACCACCGTGCTAAGTACTTTACACGAGCTACCTTGTTTACTCTGTGCCACGGCTGATTATTATTTTACAGATGAAGAAGCTGGGGCCCAGAGAGGTGAAGGAACTCACTCTGAGTTACAGCCAGGAAGTGGGGAAGCCAGGCCCTGAACGAGGAAAGTCTGAGCCTGTCCTTGGTCTGGGACAGCTCCCAGCACATTCTGATGCTGACCTGGGAGCCCCGGGCCACGTGGTCAGGAAGTAGCATAATGGAGATCAAGCATCATGCACCTGCTATGAACAACACGTCTTCGTGAGTCATCAGGATGTATGTGAGGGCACCCCCCCACACACACAATCAGTGCGAGCTCTTATGGTTCATTCTTTAGGCCATCCTCACACTACCCTCCCGAGACGGGCTTTAGCCTCTCCTGTTACTGATGAAAAGCAGAGACACGAGAAGAGGTGGCGCTCCAGACCATGTGGCTAAGGGTCCAACTCCGAAGCCGTGGGCTTTCACCCTAGCATGCCGCTTCTGTTAACCCCCCTCCCCTGCCCCTGCTAACAGATGCTGAATCATATCCCCCAACCCTCTGGGCTTCAGTGTTCCCAGCTGTGAAATGGAGGTGTTGGACTGGTGTCCCAGCTTCTGCCCCTAACACCCTATGTTCTTGGGTATGTCTCTTCCTTCTCTGGGCCTCAGTCTCCCCATCAGGAAAAGAAGTCTCTGTGACTTTATCCCAACACTACACACATATGCTGCTTTAAAACAAGCCTCCTGGGGAGCTCTTGGGGGGTTCAGTTGGTTAAGCATACGACTCTTGGTTTCGGCTCAGGTCATGATCTTGGGGTCCTGGGATTGAGCCCCACGTCTGGCTCCATGCTCAGAGGGGAGTCTGCAGGAGGGTTCTCTCTCTCCCTCTCCCTCTGCCCCTCCCCCCTGCTTGCATGCACACACTCTCTCTCTCTCTCAAATAAATAAGTAAATCTTAAAAATAAAATAAAACAAACCTCCTCCTCGTGATGCAAGGCCTCAGGTCTGGCTCCCTGGAAACAGGCTCTGGGGTAGAGATTCGCCTGCAGGAGGTTTATTGGGGAGAGTGGTGGGGAACAGCGCAGAGGGGGTGGGGAGGAAGTTGAACTGCGATACTGTCCCAGCAGGGGCCTCAGCCGATCCACGGTCACACGGAGCAGCGATGCTCCCAGTTGAGGGAAGGGGCCCGGCCTTCGAATCCATGCGTCTACCAGACACTGGACGTGGGCTGCCCACGCCTCCAGAGGGTGCGACCTTGAGCAAGGCAGCTCCCTTTGCCTGAGGGCAGTCCCCAGGAAGGGGCTCGAGCTGAGAGCTGTCAGTAGCGACTGTCACAGCCGTCGTGGGCAGTACGTTCTGCTACATAAAATCTGCTGAAAACCTCGGGGTCTGGCCTCAGCTCTGGAGATGACAGCAGACACAACGTGGCCTGAGCCCAGGGCTTAGCCGGCTCTGAGCCCGGTGCCCTGGGTCCACCGCCTGCTGTGTTCACAGCGGGATCAGCGCCCTAGAGCTCACTTACCGCCTGGCCGCCACCACCGGCCTTGCGGCTCATCTCCCGTGCTTCCCCGAGGTCCCAGTGATTATGCCACTGAAAATTCTGCTTTCATCTTGTCAACCTCGCAATAAATTACAGGCCCGGGGAGGCGTGGGCCTCCTCCTTAAACAAGATTCAATTCCACTTAGCTGCCCCCCTTCCTGCCCCACACGTGGGTCCCTCCCTCCCACCACCCCGGGCGCAGGATTTATGGCCTCTCCTTGCAGGCAGCTGGTAACCATGGCAAGCTCCTTCGGGAGGCTTCAGGCTGGAGCCTCGTCAGCCCCAGACTCCAGTGCGGCCGCTTCCTCCCGGGATGGAGGAGAGAGGAGAGGCCAAGCCAGCGGAAGGGGCTTCCGGAGACGGAGGCAGAGAGGTCGCAGTAACCCTGTCCATGACGGGTGCACGGATGCTGTCATGTCAAACCCTCACACTACCCCGGATGCAGACACTGTCATCACCCCCATTTTATAGATGGGCAAACTGGGGCCAACGAGCGTGTAGTCACTTGCCAAGGCCACACACCAAGGAAGCAGTTGAGTCCGGGGCTGGGGCACTTACGTACTGGGGCCACTGCCTCTTCCCCCAACGGCTGCTCTTGGAGGGGTGTAGAGTTGCTCTGGGGCTTTCAGGCCCTCTAAGACCTTGGCTCCCCCATCTGATGTCTGGTTCTCTCTTAGATCTCAGCCCCTGCTCATATCCACCAGGGATGGGGAGATCACTGTCTCTCTGGAGGGCCCATTATCTCCCTAATGACTAGACACAGTCTCCAAATAATTGATCAAGCCCTGTCACCTTTCAGAAGCATTGTTTTGGCATTTAAGGTCCTCCGTGATCCGGCTGCTAACTCCCTTCTGCTAACTTATCTTTCGTGGCTCACCAACACCGTAGGCTGCCTGGGCATCCCCCCACCTCCCCCGCTTGCTTAGTGCTCAGCTTTGCCCTTGGGTCTTTTATTATACCACCCCCCGCCTTACAATGCTACCTCCCTTCATTCCTACCCCAGAATATCAGAGCTGGAAATGCACTACCTCCTCATTTTCCTGATGCAGAGAGGCTCAGAGAGGGGATGAATTTCCCTAGTGCACAGGGGGAGCTGATGATGGGCCCAAATCTTCTGCCAATTAAAATAACAACTAGTCATAAAATAGCTAACATGCACTGAGTGCTTGATACCACCATTCTAAGCATCTCACATGTGTAATCCACTTAATTCTTGAACGATGCTATGAGGCACATACTATTCTATTGCTATTTTGCGGAGGGATGAGGCATGGAGAAGTCGGGTGATTCGCCTAACGTCCCCAGAGCACTCTGACATCAGAGCTACGCTCCTAACCAGGTGCTTCCCCTGCTCCACGCTGCCCCCCACACACACACTCGGCTTGTTGGTGAATGGCGGAGCAGACACAGGTGCCCAGAAGAGCCAACATACCAGCAAGAAGCAAGGATGGCGGATCTGCCAGGGAAACTGCCTGTCACTTGGGGTCTTGGGCCTGGGGCCTAAAGTCAACATTCCCCCTGCCCCAAGCCTGCTCATTCGGGTTGTCGCTTCCCATGTCCTCTGCAACTTCCCATCCACGGTCCCAGGGATCTTCAGCATCGTCACTTCTCCCTCCTGGAGGCAGGACCAGGATCTGATGCATCTCTACATCCTGGAGCCTAACTCGGGGACCAGCACATAGTAGGTGCTCAGGAAAGATGTGCTTTTATTTTATTTTATTTATTTATTTAATTTATTTATTTTAAAGATTTTATTTATTTATTTGACAGAGAAAGACACAGCGAGAGAGGGAACACAAGCAGGGGGAGTAGGAGAGGGAGAAGCAGGCTTCCTCCGGATCAGGGAGCCCGATGCGGGGCTCGATCCCAGGACCCTGGGATCATGACCTGAGCCGAAGGCAGACGCTTAACAACTGAGCCACCCAGGCGCCCCAAGACTTGCTTTTATCTAAGGGGCTCGAGTAGGGCTTCCCGCAGCAGGGGACATTTGAACTGCTCCTGGAAGGAGAAGTAGGGTTTTGCCGTATAGAGCAAGGGGGAAAGCAGATGCCGGGCAGAGGGACCGGCTGGAGCAAAGTCTTGTAGGAAGGGATATCCCGAGTGCGGGAGTAGGGGATGGGAGGGACAGCGAAGAAGACAGAAAAGTAAGGTGCGGCCAGGCTGAGCGCCTTGGCAAAGAGCTGGGTCTTCACTTGGAGGTGGGAACACTCTTTATGACTTGTGCCTGGGACAGATGGGGAAAGGGAATGGGGCAAGAATATTTCTCACAGGTTTTACATTCACAGGTTGGGGCTGCTGGGGCTGCCGTCTGCAAACCAGTTTGGCTAAATCACCGCCCCCCCCCCCAAACTATGCACCAGGCCCCGTCTGGGGTGACAGATAGACGGCGCTGATGCCGGGGCTGAGGGAGATTTTCCTTTATTCTCTCTCCTGACAAGCGATGGAGCTGGCAGATAGAGCATGTTCTTCCCTAATCTCCCGTCTCAGGCTGCAACGAGGAAGCAAGTTGAGCCTGGCACCTTGTTCAGAACTTAATCCTCTCCTTCCTGAGTTTAAAGCTACAGATTCTAGTCATGGATTTGCCATCTCCAGGGAAGAGAGCGAGTGTGGAAGAAAATGGAGCTCACACACAGGGCCGTACCGTTGGGGCCACAAAGGAGGTGGTGAAACCCAAAGTTGGTCTCATCTTTATGGAGAATGCAGGAGCTGGACCTGGACTGCACTCCTGACTCTGATGCTCTCAGCTGTGTGACCCCAGGCAAATTACTTCACCTCTCTGAGCCTCAGTGTTCTCCTCTGTAAAACGGGGAAAATAATCTTTCCAGGTTTGTTGGGAGGCTCCAATAGATGATGAATGTAAAAGTAATCCTCTGGAAAAAGTCGAGTGCAGGTGAGGTTTGATTATTATTATCCACTTGCGAGAGTAACAATAAATTTCTCAGAGTTGTGAGAGTGAAAGCTAATAATAGTGGCTCTTTGTAGAGCTTTTACCACCTGCCATTACCTCCCCAGGCTGGGCCTGTTCTAATATCCATTCACGGAGTGCCCACCCATACCCCACCCCCACCCCCCGAGGCAGGCTCTGTTATATCCCTGTCTTAGAGATGAGGGAGCCTGGCTATCCCCATCTTCACTGCCCTTTGCTGAGGAGGAAATGTCTCTCTTGTCCCCTGATCTGGGTTCTGCAGTCCACTCACACCGCCCTGGCATTTGAGAAACCTTACGCTATGGATTCTCACTTCTCCTGCCCTATCTTCACCCCTCTCTGATGGGCTCCTGGCATAACACATGCTCAAGTAGATTCCCTCTTAAAAACAACAGCAACAGGGGTGCCTGGGTGGCTCAGATGGTTGAATGTCTACCTTTGGCTCAGGTCATGATCCCAGGGTCCTGGGATCGAGTCCTGCATGGGGCTCCCTGCTCAGTGGGGAGCCTGCTTCTCCTTCTCCCTCTACTGTTCCCCTGCTTGTGCTCTCTTGCTCTCTCTATCAAATAAATAAAATCTTAAAAAAAAATAGCAACAAAAAAGAAGCACACCCCCCCCGACACTTCCCAGCCCCTTCCCTTACCAATCAAACTTCTCTGAAAGTTGGCTGTACTCAGTGTCTCCTTTACTCACCTCCTGCTCACTTCCTAACCACCTAGCTCCCATCCCCCAATGCTTCATTAGAATGGCTCACAGAGGTCACCAATGGCCTCCATCTTACTAAATCCAATGGATGTTCTTCACCTTTCATTTCACTGGACCTGTCAGCAGTATTTGCGACATCAAACTAGACAACAGGGTTTCTTCCTACCTCTCTAATTATGCCTCTGCATCTCCTGGCTTATATTCCTGCATTCCACCTTCAGAATCCCCAGTCTTTACCTGCACAATCTCAGCTGTACCAATGGCTCCAATTACCATCAATACCATGGTGACTCCCAACTTAGGCTCAACCTCCCTTCTGAAGTCTACAGATAAAAATACAATTGCCCACTCAACATCCCCACTTAGATGCCTCTGTGAAACCTCAAACCCGACATATCAAACATATGTTCTTCTTCAATACTGGCCCTTTGCCTGGGTGCCCCATTGCCTGAATGGCACCCATCTCTGTCAAGTGGTCCAAGCCAGAAGGCTGGAAATCATGAGCTTGACAACTGTCATCTCTGCACCCGCAATGGGCAATCAATCTATCATTAAGTCTGGTTCATTTTACATCTTAAATAACTCCTTAAGTTGGCCACTTTACATCATCTCCATTACCACCCTAATTCAAGCCAGGGATTCAGGATGATTCTTAGATTTTTGGCTTGACACTGGATAGTGTGACACCGACCGTGATGGAGTGAATGGGGGGGGGGAGTTTGGGGAAGGAAATAAGAATTCCTTTTTAGGTATGTTTTAGACATTCATGAGACATGCAAGTGGAGATGTGTAGCTGGCAGTTGGATGTAACAGTCTGGAGCTCCAAGGAGAGGGGACATAAATCTGAGATCATCAGCATATTAGTGATATTTAATGCTGAAGAAATGAATGAGATCACTTGGGGAGAGACAGAATGTGGGCCCAGAAGTGATCCCTGGGGCACTCCAATATGAGAGATGAGATAGAGGGGAAAGGAGGCACAAAGACTGAGAAGAACTTGCCAGTGAGCTTGGGGGCCATCCAAGAGACCGTGGTGTCATGGAAACCAAGAGTGGAACTAGAGATCAGCAAGTTGAAAGCTGTGGAGAGGCAAGGTAAACTGAGGATGAGAAGTGACTCCCCTAGGCAATGCAGAGGTTGTTAGTGGCCTTGAGGATGTCTATTCTGCTGGACTGTAAGCCCCATGAGGCAAGGAATATAATTTGTTTGCTCATGTTGTACCTCTAGTGCTTAGCTCATTAGCATTGTTTTCTGGCATGTCTGGTTATATTTGACTGTGTGTTGGCCATTGTAATTGGATTTTTTTTTTTCTTTAGGAAGAATTTCAAATTCAGGATGAAGGTATTTTTTTTTTTCTAAAAAGAATTTGCATTTGGCTGTGGTGCTACCATTCTGGGATTGCTTTAAACAAAAATCCAAGGCTTGAGGTTCCCTGGAATACCCAAAGAGTGTGGATGAGGCTGCCAATCCATTATTCAAGGCTGGGCTACCTTTGGTTCACCTTTAGCCCAAGGGTGAAGCCCTCTGGAGTCCCAGCTTATTTCCGCAAGGATCTCCCACTTGACTGCCCACTTTATGCAGGCCATGGACTTTGATTTAAATTCCCTTTATGCTGTGAGATCATCAAAAAACAAATTCGAAATTTCCGAGATCAGCAAATGCCCTCAGGACAAAAGCAGATTCTATGCTCTCTAACTTCTCTGGGTTTCTGTTTTCCCTTCAGTTTTGACCTAATAATTCCAGGTAATTCCTTACAAAGAGCTTACTTGTCAGTGCTTTGATGCTTTAATAAGATGCTTTTTCTATTTTATCTAGCATTCTTAGCTCTTTTCAGCTGAAGGGTTGGTCCAAAAAACCTAGCCTCCTGTTTCTAAACCCAGAAAATGCTAATCTCTAGGGCTTAGCACCATGCATGGCACATTGTAATGGCTCAATGAATATGTATTGATTGAATGGATGAAGTGGACCCAGGTCTCCAACATCCCTGCCTCTTCTAATGCACTGGACATCACACTCCCAGGCCAAGATACCAACAGAATGCTGTGGTCAGAGCTCAGTGAGCTGTGCAAAGAGGCAGGGCTGTGAGCTCAGAGGAGGGGAAAGATCTCTGTGGGATCGGGAAGGACAATGGCAGGGGGTAGAGGATAGTACGGGGGTAGAGGATAGGACCAGTGTGAGCACAAAGATGGAACTTGATGACAAACTGGCCATTCGTTTAGGAAAAGAGGACTCACGGGGGTGGGGGTGGGGTGGCTTTGTAAGTAAAGGCCTGAAGCAAAGGCTGGGATGTGTAAGGGTTTCAGCAACCAAGGGAGGGCAGAGAAGCACGGGCAGCCAGGGGAAAGTGGTGAAGGCCAAGGGAGGCCCCTGGGCCCAATGTGAAAGCAGAAGCAGAGCCCTGGCAGGAGGGAAAAACAGCTTTTGTGAAAATGCACACATGGTAATTGCTAAGAAGAGTATCTCCCCCAGTTTAAAAAAGCTCTCTCCTCTGAATTTTCCTTGGTCCCAGTTTCAAAGGAATTTTAATTGCAAAGAAAATTTGTCATCTCCCTGGGGGGAGAGGGCTCTGTAGCTTCGAACAGTCATGCCTGACGCTGATTCTTTCTCCAAACTGGAGATTTCCACGCTTTGGCTGCGTGGGAGCTGTCTGGGGATTGGGCAGTGCGGAGGGAGGGGTGGGGGTGGGACAGGCCTCCCAGTGCCTTTCTGTGGCCAGGAAGGCTGGGTTTGCAGCCCAGGGTTTCCTGGCCTGGGTCCTCCATGAGGGTTTTTGGTGCCAGCCCGGAGACTGTCCTAACTCTTTTCTCCTCAAACTCAGTGGGTTTATTTAATTAATTATGTTAATTAAACAACCGGTCTCTTGGCTTCCATCCTTGCTTTACTGTAGGCTATTCTACACTTAGCAGCCCATTTGGAGAACAATTTGGTAGTTTCTTAAAAAGTTAAACATAAATTACCACACAATCCAGCAATTTCTCTCCTAGGTATCTACCTAAGAGAAATGAAAACATATGTCCCGGCAAAGCCTTGTAAGCAAATGTTCTATAGCAGCACGATTCAAAGTAGCCAAGAAGTGGAAACAATTAAAAATCTACCAACGGATGAACGGATAAACAACAGTGTGGTATATCCACACAAAGGAATACTATTAAGCAATAAAAAGGAACAAACTGTGCATATATGCTATAATAGGGACGCATCTCAAAACCATTATGCTCAATGAAAGAAGCCAGATGCAAAAACCCCACATATTGTGTGACTTCATTTACATGAAATGTCCAGAAGAGGTGAATCTATAGACACAGAAAACAGATTAGTGGTTGCCTAGGGCTGGTGGCAGGAACGGGGATTGACTGCAGATGGGCACGAAGGATCTTTCCGGGGTAAAAGAAATGTAAAACGGGATAGTGGCAGTCTTGTGCAACTCTGTAATTTACTAAAAATCAGTGAATTGAACGCTTACAATGAGTGAATGTGATAGTATGTAAATTATACCTCAATAAAGCTGTCAGGAAAAATGGCTCCCATTTCTCTCGGAATAAAAGCCCGAGTTTCTACAAGGCTCCAAAGCCCTACATGAGGTGCGCCGGTGGCCTCTCTGACCTACCACCACCTCCCCTCCCCTCCCCCTCAGCTCCAGCCCGAGGGCCTTCTGGGTTGGCCTGGGGACGGAGGGACGTGCTCCCACCTGACAAAGCCTTTGCACAGGCTGTTCCCTCTGCCTGGGATGTTCTCCCCCGCAGACAGTTGCAGGGCTCCCTCCCTCACCATTTTAATATCTTTGTTCAAATATGATCTTTTCAGTGGAAAGTAACCCCAGCACTCCATCTAAAATTGTAGCCCTTCATAGGGCTCTCCCAAGCACCCTTTCCTTATTTTTTCATAGCTTTATCACCTTCTAACCTATGATTTACTTATTTAATATGCTTATTGCTTGTTTCTCTCTCTCTTCACCCGCATATATGCTCCCCTGGGATAGGAATTTGTGTTGGTTCGATTCACTGATGTACCCTTAGGGCATAGAACAATATCTGGCACAGAAAGGTGCTCAATAAATATTTGTTGAGTGGATGAATTAATACGTGATTTCTGAATGCCCTCTCTGTGCCAGGAGCTGGACATACAGCAGTGAACGGGGCTCTCCGCCCTGGGGGGCTTACATTTTAGTGGCAGAGAGACCGGAGGCAAGAAAATATTTTAAACCAGTAGTGGAGGGAAGCCCCATCACCAAGAAATCAGGAATACAACAAACTTTACAAAAGGCAGTTATGGGGGCAGGACGAGGGAGGGTCTTCTTGGCAAGTGACCTGATGGATTAAGTAGGGACTGGCCAACCGGGGAGGAGGGAAAGAGGATTTCAGGCCCAGGGAACAGCATGCGTGAATGCCCAGAGGCCAGAGAGAAAATGTGTCCTGTTTGGAGACATGGGAGAAGGTTGCTCCAGTCGAAACATAATCCGTAACAGGGAGACATGGGGCTGGCGAGCTGGGCTGGAGTCAAAGTACGAAGAAGAATCAGAAAAGACACTGGCCATAAACAACTGGGACATTCCAGCTGAATCTCTGCCGGGCCTTACGCCACAGAGAGAGCCTGGAGTTCAGACGTGTTAGTGATCACTGGAGGATTTAACCGGAGAGTAACAGTGATACTTTTGAAAGGATCACTCCAGCTGCCAAGGGCAGAACAGATTGGAGGCACGGGTGCTGAATTTGGGGAGGCTGGGCAGGAGGCTTTATGCCAGTCCCACTGAGAGAATGGCCGGTTGAGGGTGATGGATTGAACATAGGTGCTCGGGAAAGGGAGGCATCGTGGATATGAAGTGCCCCAGCCAGCATTTGCTGAGCAGATACTGTGTGCCAGGGAAGGCTCGGAGCGCCTGGCCAGTACTGTCTCTTAATCCACACAATTACATGAGGGATCTGAGCCACAGGGAGCCTCTGTGACCTACATGGTGCAGCCAGGATTCCAACACACTCTACAGATGACATTCGGCTTTCCAGGGTGATCCCCAGGTTGCTGGCTTGGGTGAGAGGTAGAGCCATTTGGGGAGACGGGGCTGGGGGAGGAAAGAGGGAAGCCAATTTGTGAGGGAAGATGCTACACGCACAAAAAGTGTGAGGCTCTGGGGACCACCCAAGTGGAGACACCAACTGGACAGTTGAATATGGGGGTCCAGAATCCGAAGAAGAAATGAAAGGTGGCGGCAAGTGATTTGGGGGTTATGCCCCCAAAGATACCACCTGATGGCAGCTGAGACAGTTGGAGACCAGACTGAGGAGTGAGAAAAGGCCCAGGTGAACCCCAAGATTTCCAGGGCAGCAGGAGAAGAAAACAGGGTGTTGGCATGATCTCTTCACAGGAAATAAAATAATATACAGACATGGGTGCTGGAGTATGAACAAAACATTCTTCTAGAAGGAATTCGGAGAAAGTGTGAACAGGGTTTACCTCTGGAGAGTAGCTGGCAGGGTTGGGGAGGGGCCCTCATCCTACACATGTTCCCAGACATCTGATACTTGGGCCGCATCTATTTCTCCAAAAACACCAACAGGGGAATGAGAGATTGGTGAGATTTAAAGTCATTTTTGCATGTTTTATTTTTAGTATTTCTTTGTATTTTTTTTTAAAACGTAATGGTGTTTCTAACAAATGAAGGGGCAGGTGGAGGAGGGGATGACTCCAGAGGAGCCACCAGACATGTGGGGAGAAAACCCTGACAGGGTGGGGTGGGGAGGTCAGAGGGGGGAGATTTGGGAAGAGGCCGGGCTAGACGTCCAAGTTCATAAGAGGCCCAGGGCGGTGATGGGATTGGGGCTGTGGCACAGTGTAGTGGCCTCCTGTGGGGACCCTGGGGGAGGTGTAAGATTGGTGTGGCTGGAGGAGGAAGTGGGAGAAAGGGGTTGGCTGCAGGGGGAGGGTTGGGGGGGCAGCTGGGGAGGCCTCTGTGGCGAGGGTGCTGCTGGGGAGGGGCCTGGAGGGCTGGAGACGGGGTACCAAAGGCTGAGGGCAGATGCAGGAGGCAAGGGATCTGGAGCCCGGGTGGAGGGAGGACATGCCTCTGCTATCACTGGTGGCCCGGGGAGGGGAGGGCGAAGCTGGGAGCAGAAGCCAGGCCTCAGCAGCCCAAGGCCAGCCCTCCTGCTCTTTCCCATTGGGTTGTGGCTTACTGGGGACAGTGCCTGGCTTGCTTCTCGTGTTGACCAGCCAAGCCACGCTTCCAGACCCCTTTCGTTAACTGCTTGGGCCACTGGACAAGGCAGCCTCCTGATGGTGCTCATCCTCCGGCTTGCAGTGTGACCTGCAGCGAGTCTTCCCCACCCCCACCGCTGGGCCTCAGTTTCTCCTCAAAGGTCAGTCCAGCTCCAGGATCCTAGGATTGCAGGTCTCAGTGTGCCTGCCAGTCTCTGCCCCTGATGTCTCAGCCCCAACATCTGCATTAAAGGAAACTCATGAGGGGTGAGGTGGTTCTCCCAGCCAACAAGATGAGCCTCCTGACCCAGAGATGACCTGGACACCTTTCATATCACCAGAAGATGCCTGCCACTGGGAATTTCGCGGGTTCTGGGTCCAGAACGGCCTCGTTTGCTTTTCCTAGATACTCTTGCCCTCAAACAGTCAGGTCCCGGTCCACACTCTGTCCCCACCCAGCTCCATGGCCGTCAGTAAATCCCACGGGACTCTCTGGGTCTCAGCCTTCTCATCTGAGAAGCGAACATGATCATTGCTCCCACGTGGTTTTATTTCAAGGGTTAAATGAGGCAATGCATGTGACGATCCTAAAATACAGCAAAAGCTCCGTATCTGATAACTCTTATTAATAAGCTGCACCCCCATCTACGAAAATTGAAAATGTCTGAAACCCACAACCCAGAGGTCTGTAGTAGGCAAACACTAGCTTGTGTTCTAGGAGATACGTACACATTCGCTACAGTGCTGCTGATAATAAGGGGAAGAGGGAAAACATTCTACATGTCTCTTGGTAAGGGAGCGGACAAAGAAAAATGGAGTATATTCATACAATGGAATATGGCCACTTAAATGGAATAAGCCAGAGCTATATATATCAACATTGATAGCTTTCAAAAACCTTATTGGAGAGAAAAAAGCAGGTTGCAGAGTGATTATACATCTAGTATGGATCCATTTGTATTAAAAAATACAAAACAATGCTACTTACTTTCTGCGGGTGCATATTATACGCTCAAGTATCGAAACAGGAATACGGAGCTACCCACCCAGCTCATGACAGGCGTGACCCCTGAGAAGGTGGGAAGGAGGCCAGATTGGAGGTGGGGGGGGAGAGGGGTCCTCGGTTTTGTCGGCAGGTCCTGGTTTCTAAGAAAATGGGTTCGTGTATTTCTTATAAAATTAAAATTAATTTATGAAAAGAAATTAACTTTAAAAAAATCCCAGCCTCCCTATTTCACTAAATTGTTTGGAGGATCGAATTATATGTGCACAGAGAATGTGTAATTCATTTTCTAGTTGACAGGGCATTTGTTACCCACGTGACCTTATGCTATCCTTTCAACAAGACTCGAGATGGATGGATTATAATGTCTGTTCTATCGAGGAGGAAACAGGGGCGCGGGGAGGTGAAGCATTTGTCCCAGGTCTGGGGTGGGGCCAGAGGTAGGATTCAAACTTGAGGCTGTCTGGTTCTATAGGTTGGCCCTGCTTTCTACTGCTTCAGACTCTGGGATGAAATGCCTTTTGGATGGTCTCCAGGCCACTATGGTCATTAGGATAATGACGATGGGGGCACATCCTACCGCTAAGCTCCCTCTCAGGGACAAAATACCTGTAGTCTCCAGGCAGAAGCCCTATAGCCCCACCTGAGCTGGCCCCGAAGACCTCAGCCTCATGGTTAGGAGGCTGCCCTCGCTCTCTTGAGACTCTCACTCACAAGTTTTTGGGAGGCAGTATGGTGCTAAAGATAGACCGTGGATATTGGTCTCAGAGAGACCTGGATTTGAACCCTGGCTCTGTTACTTACCAGCTGGCAACCTTGAGCCAGCCACTTCCTTGCTCTGCAAAGTAATACTAAGTTTACAGGTTGCCGTGCACAAAGTGTACACAGTAATAAGCACTCACGATGGTTAGCTCCTGTTCTTTTCTTCCCACGGCCTTCCCAGCTCTGAGCAGGGGCCTGACTCACCCTGGAACCCTCTGTCGGACACAGTGCTTGATATAAGGAGATGCCAAGGGAAGCCTGTGGCTTGGCTTCTCATGGGATTAGATTATCGGTGACAACACAGAAAGGCACCACAATCTTAATGCTTATGGTCCTCATAAGCAAGGGTCCTCCCCGACCCTAGCTGATTGCCGGGGTTAGATTACTAGGGCCATTTTGAACTCTACCTTGAGGACAATGGGGAGCCATTGAAGGTTTAATCAAGAGAGCGACATGGTGAGGTCGATCTCAGAAAGAACACACGGTGTGGAGCGCGGCTTTGGAATGGACAGGCCAAGAGGCAGGGCCACCTCTGACGAGGCTGTGGTGAACAGTTCAGGTAACAGAGCCCTGAGGTCCCTTCTCATCTTGTGAGATACCTGGGGGACAGTGGAAAGCCAGGAAAGAGTGGGTGGCTGGACTAGATTTTGAAAGATGCTAGGCTTTTATAGGAGGCTGAGATAAAAAACGTGATGTATATGAGAATGTGTTCTGTAAACTAAAAAAAAAAAAAAAAATCGCATGCATCCACACTGATCTCATTGTCATGGTCACAGCCTTTCTCGGACATACAACATCCGTGCCCCTTTGTATTCAGGGAACATCAACACAGGTCTCAAGCAAATTCCCAGCTCACCTGAATCACTTGGCAGAAACAAGTTTTTATGTCAACTCACAAAACTGACCCATGTAAGCCCTCTGACAAATACAGCACATTATTGCAAAAGCAGGTAGCCAGCTAAAGGGAATGGCTGGTTTTCCTTTTTCTTGTTTGTCACAGACACATCTGTTGACCTACACCCGGCACTGAGGATAATATCACACATGCCCGAAACTTCAGATTCAAGGGAAAAGCCGGAAAGGCAGGTAGGAGCATGGACAGCGTGGGGGTGGGGGAGGTTACAGCTTCTAGTAAAAACAGCGCCTGCCATTTTTCGAATGCTTACTATGTGCCGGACACATACACCAAGTCTTGTCTCAATCTCTGCTGATTTTATACATGCCTTTTACAGACGAGGGGGATGCAGACGTAGGCGATCAAAGTATCTTACCCAAATTCACGCGGCGGCTAGGTGGCAGAGCGGGGGTTTAGAGCTTGTGGAGCTCGGAGGTCCACTGTGACAGCTTGTTCTCATCATCACCAGACTTGATGACTAACAACACTTTCCTTTCTGTCCCCGAAGACTCTGATACTGATGATTTTAATGATGTCACTTCATTTATTCATTTAAAAAATAATTATTGAGTACCTACTCTGCTTGGCAATGAGGAAGGAGGATGGCAGGGGAAGGGCGCAGGCAGAGGTCGGGAGACAGAAATGTGTGTGCAACGTATCCAAGACATCCTGGACTTGCCAGGTTAGACCCTGGCCGGGTAGGGAGTAGTTCTGGGAGAGAAGGGTCTGTAAACAGTGGGCGGAGATGGGGGCGGGGCAGGAGAGCACGGAGGGAGCAAGGAAGGAGTCTCGCTCCTTATTTATTACCTCTGGGCTCTCAGATGCATGACTACCAGGCAAAAGTGACAAAATAAAAAGGGAAAGGAAAAAAAGCCAGCTACAGCCAGAATAAAATCAGGGCAAATAGAATAAAACCTGACAGCCAAGTATAAATAAATATTCGTAAAAGAGTTAAAGGACAGATTAAAATAAAAACACCAAATGCAATTCTTACCCCTTGACAAATGCAGTGCGAATTGGGTTCTTTTAATCAAATGTTTGGCAGGTGTATGAATTATTTATAATTCAATATCGGGTGGTTAAATGGAAAATGGAAGATGTTCCCGTCGTCTTCTCGGAGCTTATCCTCCTCCCCCAATGAGCTCTCCTTGGAGATGTGGGGGGGGTGGCCCCTCCCCCCCGCCGGGCACAGCCCGGGACCCCGGGCCCTGGAACCCTGCCTATCTCTGGGTGTCACCACTTGCCCACTTGCTCCCTGGTCACAAGCTTTCATGCTGCTTTGGAAGGAGGCCCCTCAACTCCAGGAACAGGAGTGGGAGCAGCTGATCAGGGTTAGGGAAGCTGGATTCCGGAGACCTGGGTTCTTGTCCCCTCCTTCCACATACTCTGAGCATGCTCTTGGGCAAGTCTTTGCCCCTCTCTGGGTCCTCCTCCCTCACACGAGCTTCTCCGTTGCCATCTTTTACTTTTCCGCCCCACATTTCAGTTTCCAGAATGCATTCCGACATGTGGGCCTCACCACATCCTTCTATGGCAGGGAGCGTGATAACCATGCCCATTTTACAGAGCAGAAAACTGAGGTTCAGAGAGACTCCTGGATGTGCCTCTGGTCTCACCACTGTATGAGCCTGAGGTGAGGCTGGAGCCCAGGTCTTCAGACTCCATGTTCACTGGGAGTGTGATTCTGGGAGCAGATGGAGGTCAGGAATCCCGGTAGAGTAGATAGGGCATGGGCCCCAGAATCAGACACTCAGGTTCCAGTTCCAGCTCTGAACTCACTGTCTGTGTGATGGGGGCATGTTACCTAACCTCTCTGGTCCTCCACTTTCTGCCCTGCACACCGCGCTGATGAGAACAGCTACCCTCAGGGCCACAGTGAGGATTAAGAGCCGGTGGGGTCCCCTGCACAGTGCCTGGCCTCAGTGAAAGCCAGACATTGCTGGTCCTGGAGCGACAAGAAATTACACTCATTTTACAGATGAGGAAACTGAGGTCCAAAGAAACAAAGTGACTTCCCCAGTCATTCTGTGAATCAGTGACAGAGAACCTAGGTCTCTGGGAGCTTGTCAGACCATGTGCTGCTGGTTCACCACCCCCTGCCCCCACCCCCGTCCCCCCCATGCTGAACTGGATCCCTCCCCTCTCAGCCCCGCCCACAGGACATTCTGCTCTTGTCTGTCCCTGCTCCCTATTTCTCTATCTCTCTTTCACACACATGCACACACACAGGTGTGCGTGCACACACACTCACACACACCCTGTGAGTGAGAACGGGAGTGGAGAAGCTCTTGGCAGCAAACGTTGTGACTTCCCTGAGCAGCAGATGAATGAGTCCAAGCAGTTAACAAACGACTCTCAGAAAGGTGGGAGAATGAAGGTAATTAGTCCCCTTAATGCCGATTTCAGACTAATCTTTCACACTTAAGGAAATTGTTCCAATGATTTTCTTATTTTCAGGGGAGCTCGTTAAGTAAGAATTAGAAAAATAGATATGGTAGGAGATAAGAAAATGGATCTGGTAATGACAAGCTGCCTGAACGCCCCAACAGGGGGCTGGCCGGGATGAGTTGGAGTGACAGATCCAGGTCCGCCCGGGATGTGGGATGTGGGATGCGTGGCAGCCGGATGTCCCAGGCCCCCAACCCCACCCCAGGCAGGACGAAGAACCCTGGGAGCCTCGGCTCGGGGCCTCTCTAGAGTAGGTGCTCAGTGTATGCTGGTTGCAGTTGCTGTGTTTGGACCCAGGGCATCTCCATCAGCCTCTGTGCTCCCGGGCCCTGGCCCAGGTTGGGGGATGGGAGGGCGGGGCACTCATCAGACAACTTCCCTGAACATCTGGAAAGACATAAGTCTTTGCCAGGATCTGGGACCCACTGCAGGGAATTCAAACCTCAGCACCTTCTAGATCCTCTAGGGAAGCTAAGGAACACGCATTGATTGCCTCCTGCATGCAAGCTGCAATGCTAGGTGCTTTATCTCCATCTCCCCCCAGAGCCCCAGGGGGTGGATGCCAGAGTCGAGTGTCACCGTTGTATACAGGTGGAGATGGGAGGCTCAGAGGCAGAGCTGAGGATGCTCGGCCGGTCCTACTGGTAGTTTTCAGGTGTTCTCTTTTGTTCTGTTGTTAAATACTTTGAATAGTGCCTTTGGTCATGTGCCTTGGCCAAGGCCACAGGGCTGTGAGTTCCAGTCTATAACTGGAACCCCTGGTGTCCCCCACCGACGCACACACCATTTCTGCCCCTCTGTGTAATGAGTCCTGGGTTGGGGGGGGGCTCGGAGGGGATGACTTGGAGCCAGGAGAAGCGGGGTCCCCTGCGGAAAAAGGGGGACTTCCCTAGGTAGGAAAGTGGGAGGGGGGCCTACTGGAGAAGGAAGGCTGGCCTGGTGTCTGTCCTTCCCGAATGGGCACAGGCTATTTTCTCCCTCACTCTCCTTTGCCACTCCAGTCTGCCACCTCATCTCCGTTAGGCTGTGGCCGCCCCCTGACCTGCCGCTAGCTTCCCCGTGTCTCTCCAAATCCTCCAGAGCCTCCTTGGACTCCGGCCCTATCGCTCCTGGCCTTCATCCCCAACAGCGTCAGCTTTCTCCCTCACCTTTGAACCTAGAAGGGACCCAGGGGTCCCACTTCTAGCTGCAGTGCATTCTGGGAAGCTTAACCTTGCATATCCAGTGACCTGTGCGTGGACCAGGTCAGTGCCATCTGCAGAAATGGCCTGACGATTGGCTCTGGCAAGGAGAAGAACTGCTCTTTCACAGGCCAAATGGGAAGATAGGACTTTGTGAAAATGTCAATATGACATTTCTCCTCCGGTCATGGGCTAGGTTGTGCATTCAAGTCTTGTCTCCCTTCTATACCTCCCATCATAAGGTAAACCTCTGCTGTTCAGAATTTGTGCCTCTTTTGGAGAGAGCTCCTAAAGTAGTGGTTCTCAAGCACTGATTTTTGTCCCCACAGGACATTTGCAATGTCTGGAGACATTTTCACTTGTCCAACTAGGGTGATGCTCCTGGCATCTAGTGGGTGGAGGCCAGGGAAGCTGCTGACCATCCTACAGTACACAGGACGGCCCCACAGCAGAGAATCATCCAACCCAGGATGTCAACAGTGCCAAAGCTGAGAAACTCCTCCCCAGAATCATTTGATCCAATGGCCCCATTAAGTAGCTTACCTAAGAGCTAAGACCCAGTTCTTTTTTTTTTTTTTTAAGATTTTATTTATTTATTTGAGAGAGAGAGAGAGAGCTTAAGGAGGGGGAGCGGCAGAGGGAGAAACAGGCTCCCCACTGAGAAGGGAGCCCGATGCGGAGCTCGATCCCAGGACCCTGGGATCATGACCTGAGCCGAAGGCAGACGCTGAACCAACTGAACCACCCAGGCGCCCCAGGACCCAGTTCTTCTGACAATGCCTCCCATGGGATTAAACAGTAGAAAGGTCAGTAAGCCTCCAAGTCAAAGATTCAGGGTTCTGACACTTTTTGTTTTCAAATCAACAGACGTATATGGTGCTCCTAGTATGTGCCAGGCGTTTGTAAGGTGCGGGGTATTCAGTAGTGGACAAAATAAAGAAAACCTCTGCCTATGTGGAACTCACAGTGTAGTGGATTCTGAGCTGGGTCACCTTAGATTTGTCTCTTTCCCTCTCTGAGTCTGTTTTCTCATCGCTAAAATGGGCACAATACTATGTTTCTTCCTCTGTTGTTGTGAGGCTGTCTGAAATCTAAATGTCAAATACCACTGTAGACCCTCGATAATCATTTAAGTGGACTGAATGCTTCTCCTTTCTGGAGAGGGCTGGGCAGGTGGTGGAGATGGTTTTGCAGGTGGTAGGGACAGTGTTCTATTAGGAGAAGAGAGAGGGGAGAAACCGAAGGTATCCCTGAGCACTAACTGTATGCTTCTCACAGATCCTCCTATCACCCCTGCAAGGTGGGTGTTCTTTCACTCAAAGTGCAGATGGGGAAACTGAGGCTCGGGGAAGGGAAGCGCATGCTCAAGCTGGTCAAGTGGAGCTGCTGGATCTGAACCCAGCTCTCCTGGCTCTTTTGGTTCTCTCCCTTTTGCCATCTGCAGGGCCTTTTGAGGGGGTACTGGGCAGGGAGTCAAGGTCTGAGCCTGACCAGGCCTGGCCTTCAAGCCTTATTCCCCAGTATCCCCCCGGGGTCTCGGTCTCACCCCATTAGCGCTGCTTTAAAAAAGTGCGGACCGACCGGGGCGCGTTATTGCCCACATAAATCAGGCGGCTCCGAGTACCGAACACCTTTAAACAAACAGCTGATGGGAGTGAAGTTCCAGGATCATTATTAATAGCTTTTCATTTCGGTGGCCGCTGTGCTGTGACATGCCTTCCCAGCAGAAGCCCCGCGCAGCCAGCCCCCGATCGGCTGATCCCCCGAGTCCGCCAGTCAGAATGAATGACTGTACCTTTGTGTTAATTGTGGAGCCCAAGCCACACGCGGAATGCTAATAGGGCAAGTGGGAGGGGGCAGGTGCCAATCTTGCCTGGCTGCTGGGCAGGGAAGGACCCCACCTCTGGCCCTTCTCCACGCCAGCCAGCAGCGGGCTCTTTCTAACATACTTATCTGAGCTCCGCCCTCCTCTGCTCCAGAGAGCCCACGGGTCCGGGGCCCAGAGCCAACTCTGGACTCATCTGGCTGCCATTCAGGGTTGTTCTTGTCTCCTCCTCTCTCCTGCTCCAGGCTCCTTGCTCGCACTCCCACACCACCAACCTTGTGTACTGTTCCAATTCCTACTCATTCATTCATTCATTCATTCATTCAACATTTACTGAACTCTCTGAAGGGATGCAGGGGACAAAGCTATGAACAAGACAGATGTGGTTCCTCATCTTGTGGGGCTGAACATCCAGCAGAAAAGACAGACATTTGTGGGCTCTGGAGCCAGGCTGCCTGAGTCCACATCCCAGTTTGGCTCTTTTGTATCTGTGACGTTGTACGCAGAACCTCTTCCGGGCCTCAGTTTCCTCCTCTGTAGGATGGGAATAATAATAGTAGCCACCTCAGAGGGTTGTGTGAGGAGTTAGATAGCTAAAAATATATGAAAAGATGTTATATACTTACTATCACTTATTGTTGATCATGAAGTACTCAATAACCGTGTTTTTATTATCATTAATTCATGACTTCATTAAATCGCATGGTGATGGTTACAAAAGAAAGGTACAGGGAGCAAAGGGGGCATCAAACAGGGGAGCCCTGGGAAGGGTTCCCTGCAGAAGTGCAACTCTCCTGGACTGGAGGGATGAGTGTGTACTAAGTGAAGCGGCGGTGGAGTGGGTGTGGGGAGGGGAGAGCAGTCAGGTGGAGGGGACAGCATGGGTCAAGGTCCTGAGGCTGGCTGGCTGCCCAGGTGAGAAAGTCGGCAGGCAGCAGGAGGTGATAGGTCAGGAGAAGCAGGGAGAGTGGGGCCACACCACACAGGGCCTCTTGGCCTGGGGCACACTTTATATTTTTGTCCTGAGAGTGATGGTAAGTGATTGAAAGCTTCTGAAGCAGAAGATTGGCAGGAACCTTATTCTGTTTTCAAACTTACCCAGGACGCTGTGTGTGTGCAAAGCAGACTGGCCCCCCTCGCCCAGCTGGGGCCCTCCTGGGGTGGCTGAGAAAGAAACAGGGAGACAGGAGAAGAGGCTACTGTCCAGGTGAGTTGGAGGCAGCGAGGGTGGAGAGGAGAGGCCTGCTCCTAGGGATGTACGGGAGGCAGAATCCCCAGGACACAGTAGGAATGCACCTGTCAGGGAGGCCTCCAAGGTGGCCCATTGGTGACATGGGGGACGGAGGGAGAGAGTGGAGGGTCGGGGACCATGAGCTCAGTTTGCATGTCCTGGTGCCTGTAGGCCTCTGAGCCTTTGCAGGTGCTGTTCCTTCTCCCTGGAATGTGCTTCCCCAGTCTTGTCTGATGGGGAATTTTTAATTAATCACTCACAGGTTCTGACATCACTTCCAACACATGAAGCCTTCCCTGGCTACCCCAGATTGGGCCTCGCCCTTCTGTGGGTCAAGTTCTCTGTATGAACGCACAGCTTCATGAAGAAGTGCAGCAAAGACAGCAAGGGTAAGGGACAACACGTGGCCCTTCCAGCTCCCCATGCCTCAGTGACCTCAAGGCTCCTTTCCCTTTGTTGCCTCTACCTCATCTCCCTCCGTAGGTTGGAGGGTCCCAGGCTGAGCCTTTGGGTCACTCCTCTTCTCTGTCAACACCCACTCCCAAGGTGACTGCATGTAATCCCACGGCCTGAAAGGCCAGCAATGTGCTGTTGGCTTCCAAGAGTGTGGGGCCAACTGCGGTCCCTGCCTGCAACCCTACCTCCTACCTCCACCTGCCTGCAAGTCTGCAATGCACTGCAAACTCATCACATCCGAAACTGAACTCCCAACTTCTACCCCCGACACACACACAGATAATAAGAAAATCAAATAAATTCTACGCTGCTCCTTGTCCAGCTTCCCCCTTTTCAGTATCTGGCAACTCCATTCCAGCTGCCTCCCCCAAAAGCCTTGGAGTCATTTCTGACTTCACACCATCTCACACCCGGCATCCAATCCATCAGCAAATCCCTCCTGCTCTACCTTAAAATAGATCCAGAATCTGGCCATTCTCACCACCTTCACGGTTAAGAGCCTGGTCCAAGCCCCCACCATCTATCTCTCACCCTGGTGACGGCAACAGCCTCCTCACTGGTCTCCCTGCTTCTGCCTTTGCCCCCTACAGACTGTTCTCGGTCATGGTGTCATAACATAAATCAGATCATAACACTCCTCCTCTTAAATTCCTTCCACTTCTCGTCTTACTCAGAGTAAAATGGCTCATGAGGCAAGACATGATCTGGCCTCTTGTTACTTCGCTGACTTCCTCCTACCATCCCCACCCCCCGCTCCAGCCCCACTGGCCTTCCGGCTCTTCTCTGAATATAACAGGCATGTTCCCACCTCAGGGCCTTTGTACCTGCCGGTCCTCTTGCCTGGAACACCCTTGCCCCTGACATCTGCCTGGCTCCCTCTCTCCCTTCCTTCAAAGGTTGGCTTTCTTGGCTTTCCCTGACAACCTGAGACAGAACAGCTCCTCCATCCCCTGTCCTCCGCATCCCCTCACCCTGCTCCGCCCCGCCCCCACACGTAGAACACTGTTTGGTATTTTATACTCTACTTATTTCTGATCTGCCTCCTCGCCCTTTCATGAGAACTCTCTGTATAGAGGCTTTGCCTTTTGTGCTCAGAGCTGTATCACCAGCTCTTAGAACAGTGTTTGGCAATAGCATAGGGGCTCAGTGGCTATTTCTCGAATGATGCTGGAACCATTGCTTTTAACTGTCTACTTGTTTGTCTATTTCTCTGTCTCCCCCAGCGGACAGAAGGCAGCAGTAGGGTCCAATTTGCCACTGCTTTTCTGGTGTCCAAGGCAGAGCCCGCACAGAGTGGGTGCCCATTAAATGTTTGTATAAACAAATGGATAAATAATAGAATTTCCAGATGGGTTCCTGGGGTGCTTTGAGGGAGGCGTTATGAGACAGACAGAGCTGCCTCCTGGAGCCTCTTATGTCTGCAGCCCTTCCTGCCTCTCCCCCGTGACCTAAGGCTACTTTGGAGGGAGGAGGCTGGAAGCTTGAGCCAGAGACTCTCCAGAGGCCAGAGGGACAGGGACTACATTAGGAGCTCGTGTTAGAAGGATCTGGAAGTGCAGGTTTCCTACTGGGGCTAACCTTTGGATCGGGAATTCTGCTTAAGGTTAAGGAATCTGAAGTTTTGAAACAGGTCAAGGGTCGAGGATTAGGACCTGAGCTAAGGTCTGAGGTTGGGAACAAGTTGAAGTTTTGGATTTGGGGCTCAGATTCAGGGTTTCTGGTTAAGGCTGAGAGTTTGGGAGTTGGGCCTGATGCTTGTGAACAGCTGGTTTGGGGATTGGGTCAAGGATTGGAACTTGGGTCGGAACATGGGATAAAGCTGAGGGTGGCATCAGGGGCCCGAATTGAGGACATTCATTAGGTTTTAGAAGTTTCTCTGCCAGGACGCTGTAAGACAGAAACTCACATTTTATAGCAAAGTTCTAGAACAGTGGTTCTCCACGGGGGGTGATCTGGCCACCCAGGGGACCCTTGGCAATGCCTTGCTCATTTTTGGTTGTTGCAACTGGAGGAGGAAGGAAGCTATTGGTATCCAGTCAGTGGAGACCAGGGATGCTGTTAAATACCCTACGATGTTCAGAGACGCGTCCCCCCAAAGAATGATCTGGCCCCACATGTCAATAGTACTGAAGCTGAGGAAGCCTGTTTAGAGAGTTCACCCGTTCTCTGAAGGGCTGGCCAGTCACCCATCCAGGGGGGCCAGGGCTCGGGTATGGGTGTTCAGGGCTGACTGCTGGTGTGATGGGGCCTGAGTTACGGAGGGAGGTGCAGGTGCCCACATGTGCCCCTCCCCGTGGATGCAGCTTCTCTCGGCTCTCCCTGGCTCTGGGGGTGGAGACAGCATCGGGGAAGTCATCCTGGAAGTCATGACAAGCAGGGTGGGAGCTGTTGGGAGGGAGGCCGGCAGCCAGGCTGGGTGGCCGACGACCTCAGCGGGGTCTGCGGGAGGCTCGGGTTGGGAGGAGGGACGGGCGGACGGCTGTGGAGAGATGGTACCCACAGAAGCCAGTGCTGCCCTCGTTCCAGACAGAACCCACAGAACAGCAACAACAGAAGGAGAAGGAGGAGAGGCCGACGCCGCATGGCACTTACTCTGTGCCATTCCCAGTGCTGTACATCTGTTCCCTCGTTTTTCATCTGCCCACCAAGCCTGTGTGATATAGCTACTGTTGTCCTCCCCGTTGTACAGATGAGAAACTGAGGCACAGGGAGGTTACGTTGCCTGGGATCCCATGGCTCTGGGTGGCAGGGCTGGTCCCAGAGTTGGTGCTTCGCGGCTCAGGGCTTGTGTTTGCAGTGGAGGGGTTTGGGGCGGGGGTCCCCTGACTTGCTGTGTGGCTGTCTTCCTCTGCCATCTGTATCTGTGACCTCATCACACCCTCTCAACCGCCTCCTGGGAGAGGTACTATTATTACCGCCCCTGTTCCAGGGAGGAAGCCCTGGCGAGGTTAAGTACCTCTCAACCCAGCCAGGTCTGCCTGACTTCAAGGCCACTTCTGCTTCCCTGCCTTCCAGCTTGCGGTGCACCCCCGCCCAGCCCTCAGTGCCCGCTCTCGTGGCCTCATCTGATCTTCACAAACAAGCCCCAGACTGCAGGGCTTCTCCCCCTTGGGGCTGCATCCTTCTCTGCGGTGGGGGCTGTCCTGCATGATGCAGGATGTTCAGCAGCATCCCTGGCCTCTACCCTACTGGATGCCAGTAGCACCCTTGTCCCTCAGTTGTGACAACCAAAACTGTCCAGACAATGCCAAGTGTCCCCCAGGACCCCCCCGCCCCCACTCCCCCCACCCCTACTATTAAGGACAACTGTCCCAGGGAGTAGGCAAGGAGGCTTTTCCGAAAACACAGAGGAGGGTACAAACAAAACCCTGGAGATGGGTGATGTCTTAGCCAAGGTCACTCAGAGAATCGGGGGCAGGACTGCAAGCAGGACTCAGGCCCCCTCCGCCAAGAGAAAGGTCTCGCAGCCAAGGTCTCCTGCTGGACTCCCGCTCCTCCTGCGCCAGTGCTGGTGCCAACAGTGGGCCCGGAGCCGGTCCCGGCTGCCCTCCGGCCACCCGCACAGGTCCCACGGGGGCCACCTGTCCTTGCCCGAGCCCTCTGTGGCACTCACCCCGCTCCCAGCTTTGGTTCTGTGAAGACCGCTCAGCCTCTGATATCAGAGAGACCAGCTTTCAAATCCCCACTCTGCTACATCCTTACTATGGGACATCCCTGACCCTCTGTTTCCCCATCTGAAAAATGGGAAGTTTGGACCAGAGTCTTTCGAAGCCTCAGCTAGCGCTGATGTTTTGATTTTCGGACAAAGTAAAGTATCCCGTGTTTTAGTTCTGGCTGTGCCCCAACTCAAGGTGGCACTTTGGGCAAGTCACTGCTTGCCCAAAGTTTCCTCAAAGGCAGCCAACATTTGAGCCAACAGAACTTCTCTCAACTGTGAATACTTCCCTGCCTCTGCTTATGCTATCCCCGCTGAAATACTATTCACCCCACCAGCCACCTGGAGAACTCCTATTCATCCTTCAAGACTGAGGGGCGCCTGGGTGGCTCAGTCGGTTAAGCGTCTGCCTTCGGCTCAGGTCATGATCCCAGGATCCTGGGATTGAGCCCTGTGTCAGGCTCCCTGCTCAGTGGGGAGTCTCCTCCTTCCTTTGCCCCTCCTTCCCACTCGTGAGCTCTCTCTCTCCAATAAATAAATAAAATCTTAAAAAAAAAAAAAAAAAAGACTGAGCCCAAGTCATTTGCTCCAGGAGGTCTTTCTTATTCCTGCAGGCAGAGTTAATCACTTCTTCTTCTGTGCTCACTTAGTACCTACCACCTGCTAACCCTGTGGAGCATTGGCGGGTGTTAGGTGTGAGTGTGAGTGTGTATGTATGTGTGTCTTCCCTTCTAGAATGAAAGAGTCCTTGAAAATAGAGACTGGGTGTCCCTAATCCTTATATCCTCATGGCCCACACAGTGCCTGACACAGAGTAGCTGCTCAATAAATGTTGAATAAATAAGAATGAATGAATGGCAGGAGGAGATGGTTGCCAAGACCCTGAGCGGTTCCAACACTCTAGAATCCAGGGAAGGAAGCCAACCTCTTGCTGTCACCCAGTCTCACGTTCAGAAGACTGCCCCCACCCCCACTCCCAGCAAGTGCCTGCCGGCCTAGCCACCCCCACAGTCAGCGGACCCAGCGAGGGCCTTGGACAGCGACCAGGCGCTATTTAAAAACTGCTTTTATCCTCATGGAGCCGCCACTACAGGGAGCTGTCTGTGCAGACATGGGGACCTGCATCCCGCGTGTGCGGAGACAAGTGATGGTAGAAAAAGCTTGGCTTCTCCCATTTTTCAGTCCATCCCAGGCTGAGGACTAGGCAGGACCTGCATTCTTTACATTTATGCTCTGAATACACAGCCTCAGACCCAAGCTCGGGGTGGATGGGGTGGGGGGTGGGGGCCAGGACTTCAGAATTCCCTCCCTCTCTTATCTCCTCCAGGAATCTCTCCTCCTCTTCCTCTAAGCCACGCATCCCCAAATTGCCCTCAACCCCCTCTTCAGGGAAGTTCTCCTACTGAAGAAAGCAGGTCTCTGCTCCCAGTTGAGGGGGCGAGGGCGACAGAGGGAGAGAAGTTCCTGTGCTCTTTGAGATGCATCCATTCAACAGGTATTTTCTGGAAAGTTACAAGAACACCTGTCCTAAGCTTAACTTCTCGGGACTCAGTTTGTTCACCTGTAAAATAGGGTAAGGACTCCTACAAGATCAAGTCCTTAGAAGGGGAGGGCTCTGTGGTTTTCTGTCAGTCCCTCAAAGCAACACATCAGCTCCAACTTCCACTGGACAACAGAACTCTGTGTCTTCAGCTGCTTCCTTCCTGTGTGACCCTGGGCAAAGTCCCGACCTCCTCTGTGCCTCTGGGTGCAAAAGGAGCGGGTTTCCGATTTCTGAGTTCCGGTTCAGCTATGGGGGCCAGGGTTTCTAGGATTCTAACAGGAAGCCACCTCCTCTTTCCTCCTCCTACCCAAGGAAGGGGCCGGAGCTTCCCCGGGTGGGGAGGGGGGTGCAGGAGAGGAAGATGTGTCCTAGCCCGGGTGTGAGAGACAAGTTAACAGCTCAATTGTTATTTCAATTACACGGATTATTTGAAAACAATATTATGAGTTTCATCACTGACAACCCCAGGGAAATGGCTGCCATGGCAACCAGGGAAAAGAATGGCCCTGACCAGCCAATCAGAAGTTCCAGCCATGCCCCCAGTTTGTACAAACTCTCTCTCCTCCATGGGGGCCCCTCCCCTCCTCCGCTTGGGGAGGAGCCTTGGAAGAAGGATGGAAAGAGAGGGGCAGGAAGGAGGATCACTCGGCAAAAAGGAAAAGGTCCAGTGAGGAAACAGAGGCCAAGGAGAAGAGGAACGCCAGGAGTTGGCTGTTTCTCCACAATTCCTCAAGGGCAAGGCCCGTGTGTGGTCCACAGTGCCCTCCCCGGGGCCCAGCACAGGCCTGGCCCAGAGCAGACGCTCCGTAACTGAGCTGGCCCCAGACTGGGCTGGGGTAGAGGAGGGGGCTCCAGGACTCCCCTCCACTCCTGGTTCAGCCAGACAGTGGGAGGGATTTCTCTGAAAGCCCCTGACAGAGTGTCTTTGTCCCCCTTCATCAAGGAGAGATGGCAATCGGCTTCACCTTTCACTGACAGGAAGAGTAGTGAGGAGCCACCACTGGGTCGGAGAAAGGGAAGGTGAAGCCCCCCGAGGCTCAGAGGTACAGCCAAGAGCCCAGGTCCCCCGTCCCTGCTGCCCTCTGCAGAGCCTGCCTCTGTGTGTGGCATCCCTGGGTCCATCCTTCTGCAAACGAGGCACTCAAGTGGTCTCCAGAAAAAGCCTTGTTCCTTCGAGAACATCCCGTGCTCTCCTTACTCAGCAAGCCAGATTTGACCGGCAGCTGGCTGGGCTCTAGCTCTGCAAAAATTCAAGTTTGCAAGCCCATTTCCTATCTTGCTTGAGCTTCCCTGCTGCCCACTCCTATGTCCTTGCATCCCCATCATTTTTATCAAACAAATCCTTTTATAGGCCTTACTAGTCCCGGCACTGTTCTAAGCACTGTACAAACATTCGTTTATTTACTCTTCACCATAGCCCTGGGAAGCAGGTACTGTGATTATCATTCCCATTTTTTAGATGGGGAAACTGAGAAGGTTAAGTCACCTGTGCAAGGGCAGGAAGCTAGTGAGGAGCAGTGGAGGGACCCAAACCCAGACAGTCTGGCTCGAGAATCCAGGCTCTCGGCTACTATCCTAATTCCTCCTGACAGAAGATGGCCTGACCTGAGTCTTGTCTGGCGGCCAGAAGCCTCGTAACGTTCAACTTGATTGTTTTGTCTTATATCGGGGAGCCCCCCAAGCGCTTGTCCTGAAGCTCATGCACCCTCTTTTTGTACCTTCTCAGTAGGGGAATGGAGGGCAGTCGAGGACAGAGTGGGTGGTGGGGGATGTTGATAAGTGGACATTCATAGCGAAACGCTGGCGCTCACAGCCCAAAGACCTGAGCAGGCTGTCAGCCGGTCAAGGGCACCTTCATTAATTTGGTACCTACTGTGAGCAGTGCACTCATTACCTCATTCATTCCCAGTCACAATCCAGCAAGGGAGGGCTCGCTCTCCCCATTTTACGGATGCGGAAACTGAGGCTTAGAACATCAAAGAGACCTGCTCAAAGCCACCCAGCTAATGTGTATCAGATGAGGACTGGTGCCCAGATCTGTCTGCCTCTAGTACAAGACATGGTTCCTGTCCTCGAGGGACTCTCAGAGAGACAGGACAGGTGACAAGGGCTCACGAAGGGCTGAAAGGGGGCAGTCAGACAGAATGGAAGGCTGAGCCCAGCCCAGGTGAACAAAGGCCCACAGGTGGGATTGGACCTGGGAGCAATGGCTTAGCTGGAGCAGGTGTGTGTCGGGGCTCGGCGGGTGACCATGTCAGATGATGGGATGGGGGCCTCAAATGCCAAGCAGATGGTTTGGAGCAGATGGGTGAGGCCACAGGGAGCCATTGCTGGCTTAGGAGCCTCTTTGCTCCCTCCCGAGGCGGCCTCCCTTTCGCACAGCGGAGCAATTTCCCAGAGCATTTTCTCTAATTTGTGATTGTTTTCCTAACCCAGAAGCAGCGAGAGTCTCCAGATTCTCCCAACCCACAAGCTGAGCAGAGCTGCCAAAGCTGCTGGTCTCCGCCCCCCAGTCCAGCCCACTTGGGGACCTAAGAGCCCCTCCCTCCCCAAAGGCCCCCCCCAGGGTACAGAGCAGGCTGTGGAGAGGGTCCTATGGGCTGACTGTGTTGACTGGAGCCCCAGGGGTAGCTTCAGAGCGGGAGCCGCTCCCTGCTCACTGACAGGGCCTGAAAGAGAGGAGGTCTGTGCTTCCTGGGGGCGGGGTACCAGGGCTCTGCAAAGGGGGAAGAGGGCCCCCTGAGGAAAAGGGGCTCAGGGATAAGATGAGGGTTCAGGAAGGAGACAGAATTCTGTTAGGAACAGGGGCTGGCAGCTAAGTCAAATGGCGAGGTGCAGAGAGAGGGGCTTGGGTCTCCAGGAGGGGATGGTGCTCAGGGAGAGGACTGGGGGGCTCCAGGAGGGTGTGGCGGCTCCACAAGGGGCTAGGGCTCTTGTAAAAGGGAGCATGAGCTCTGCTGGCAACTCTGGAGAATGGGGGGCTCCATGTCCTGAGAGGAGAGAGTCTCCACAAGGAGATGGGGCTCAGAGAAAAGGTAGGGACTTAGGTGGAGGGGATTCTGCCCAGGAGCTCAGTTGGGGGGCCCTGGGATTTGTGAGGAGAATGAGGGGGTCTTCAGGGGACAGATGCTCAGAAGAAAGAACATGGGTTCAGTGAGGGGACCAAGGGCTAAATCAAAGGGGCAGAGGCTCCGGGAGGGGTCAGGGCTGTGTAAGAGAAATGTTAGCGTAGGAAAGGCTGGGGGCTGGGAGAGGAGAAAGGAGGAGCCCTCCTTCTAAGGGTTGTTTTGGAATTAAGTGCAACTATTTCCTCCCAACCCATCAGCTAGGTGCACTATTTTGTCCTGGCTCATCCTAGCCCCAGTTTGTCTCCTTGGCCCACACAGGCCCCTTCCCCTAGAGACCCCTCACCTTGGTCCTCTGCTTCTCAACACCCACCAGGGTGAGCCCTGAGTCCTTCTCCACTATTCCATAAATGCCCCAATGGGCACCTGGTCCCTTCACCTCACCCATGTGGATTTCGTATCCGGCTGCAGCCCAAGCGCATTATTAGTAGGTACTTCAGACACCAGCAATGATCAGTAAGGTAGTTCTCCCTCCAAGCTAACCTCAGTCCCTCCAGCTGCAAGTGCAGCCAATTTCCTCTGTTCTGTCCTAGGAATAGAATAAGCTGATCTGCAGGCCACCTTTTATCAGGGCATCTGTTATAGCTTCAGGGATGTAAAGTCTCTTCTCAAATTTCTCTCCTTTAGGTGAATGAATCCAGGTCCCTCCGCTGGCTTTTCTGATTACTGTATTTATTATCAGGCATCTCCAAATGCTTGTGGTAGGGTTTTACCAGAGCCTGGAATACCAGAGGCTCACAAGAAGTGTATCTTGGATGGATGAATGAGTTGGTGGATTGATGGATGAATAACAAAGGGATGAAAATACAGGTGTTAGTAGTGGCAGTAGATGACAGGTAGATAGATGGAGGGTGGAGGTGGGTGACCTGTGGGCAGATGGATGTTTAAATGGAGGTGGGTGGGCAGGAGGATGATGGATGGATGGATGGATGGATGGATGGATGGATGGATGGACAGGT
>NW_022589725.1:1226559-1334465 GCF_004348235.1 Phoca vitulina | reverse complement strand
ATGGATGGACAGGTGAGTGGATGGATGGATGGATGGATGGATGGATGAATGGATGGATGGATGGATGGACAGACAGGTGAGTGGATGGATGGATGGAGGGATGGATGGATGGATGGATGGATGGATAGATGGATGGATGAACAGACAGGTGGGTGGGTGGAAGGATGGAAGGATGGCTTAGACAGGATGTTGGATGGATGAACAATCTCAGCTGGCATCTCAACTTTTCCCCATATCTCCCAAGTACAGACTCCCTAACTTAATTAATGGCACCCGAGTTCTCTCAGATACCCAGGCCTGAGACCTGGTCATATTTCACTTCTCCCTTATCTCCCACAATCAAGCAGCTCTGAGACCTGTGGATCCTATTTCCTTGGCGCCTGTTCCCTTTGGCCCCAGTTCTCCATGAGCTCATTTAAGCCCCCCAACTTGTCTCCTGGATGACTTCAGCTGCCCATGCTCTGTGCTTCCTTTCTCCTTCCTTCAAGCTGACCCTGAAACAATGCCATCGGCATGACCTTCCTACAGCTCAACTCCAATCAACAACCTTCAGTGGCTCCTACTGTCTGGAGCTCCACGCTTCTGAATTCAGCAGAACCTCCCCTTTTGGGGCCACTCTCATTCTTCTCCCTTATGTACTCTGTACTAGGTAGCCTGGCTGTGGCCCAAACAGTCACCATACTTCCCCTCCTTCGCTCATGCTGTCCTTACCACTTGGAAAGCCCTGTCACCTCCACCTGCGGCAAAGCCATCCTAGACTTCAACACACAGCTCGAGTGCTTCCTCCCCACTGAAACCTTCCCCAATCCCATCAACTGGATAGAATGAAACAAGCTACTTCATCAAGACACATTCACTGAGCTCCTACTATGTACTCAACTGGCTTAAGGGCCCTAGTGATGGCGGGGGAGGATACAGGATGAGAAAGATACGATCTTTGCCCTCAAGGGGACACAGCCTGCTTCTGAGCGTGCAGGTGCACACAAACACATACAGGAGTCAAAGGGAAAACGAAAGGCAAAATAGTGTAATATTCGTAGTTAATGAGTGTAGAGCACTCACTGTGGGCTAGGCCCTGTTCTAAGGGCTTTACTTCCAGTAACGCGTTCAGTCCTCTCAATGAACCTATGAGCTCGGTACAGATGAGGAAACTGAGGCCCAAGGCTGGGCAATTTTTCTAAGGTCAGCTGGCTAGTAAGTGGCAGAGCAGGGACAGAAGCGGGCAGTCCTGCTCCTGGTCTGTGCTCCCAACAGGGCGCCATGGCAGGTGGCTGGAGAGAGACATTCATGACAGCGCGCGCTCTGACCTCCCAGTTCCCCCTCCCCGCTGTGATCTCCTCCCCTGCTGCCCTAAATCCATAGCCTTGCCGGCCCAGGCGAGGGGCTCAGGTGAAAAAAATGAAAATGAAAGAAAAGGAAACTTGCCCTGGGCCTCAGATCCTCATCTACACAATGGGGTTGGGTCCATCTGCCCCTAAAGGCCCTTTCACCTCTAAAATGTATCATCCTACATACAGCTGCTTGGCTGACAGAAAATAGAAGCCCTGGGAGCCTCTTGGCCTCCGGGACTGGCTGCATGTCCCAGGAACTCCCTGTTGTCCCTGGACCTGCCACTGCAGCCCCGGGGTTCCTGTGGGCCCCATTGGGAGGCTACGGTCCCACGTGTGGTCACCTGAATCTGTCGGCTCATCACTGCCCATCATCCTGTCTGCCCACTGACCTGCATCCATCTGCCTTGGCTCCCCATCCATCAGCCTGCCTGGGCCCATCCACCTTGTGTTCCCTGCCTGCCTGGTGTCTGTCACTCTGCCCATCACACACACATACACACACACACACACACACACACACACGCGCACGAATCCACCTCCCCACCCCAGGCCCCTACAGCTGCAAGCACCACAGTGACGACAGAGAGAGGGTGTGGCCTCTCCTTCCTCGCTCACAGAAAAGTCCAGTCTTAACATCAGAACCTACTTCCCAGGAACCGAAGCAGTTCTCTGCCATCTGGCACCCTCTCCCTTCCCCGGGGACCCCCAACGCCCTCCTTGCCGGGCCCGAGGGCTTCCTACTTGAGGAATCTGGTCAGGGCCACACGCCTTCTGCCAAAAATGTCCAAGTGGTCCCCAAGGAAATCACTGGACAAGAACGTGAAGATGTGTGTACAAGGATGTTCATCGTAGAATTGTTTGTAATCACAAAGTGTTGGAAACAACCCAAATGTCCAACGGTGGGGGCTGGTTAAATGAATTATGGGCCAGCCACACAATGGAGAACCACGCAGCTCTTAAAAAATGATGATGTAGATGTATATTTATCGAAATGGCAAGACATTCACAATATATTATAGAGTGAAAAAAGCAGGTTACAAAGGCATATGTATAAAGCAAGATGCCATTTTTATTTTTTAAAAATCTATATATGTCAAGAATGATATGCACTGAAATGTTAGCCAAGTGGTGGTGGGATTATGGCTAATTAAAAATGCTTTCTTATATAAAAAGACACGCACACACACACACACAAGTTGACACATGCATATGTAGTCACTCTACTGACAGGCACCAGCCCAGCGTTGCACTAAGTCAGTCTTTGTCTGCACCACTTCTTCTCTTCCCTAAATCCTAGGAGGTAGGTTTAGTAAAGCCATCTTACAGATGAAGAAACAGAGGCTCCCTCAGCTCGTACGTGGCAGAGCCAGGATTTAAACTTGGCTTTCTCTGACTCCAGAGCCCATGCTCTTAATCAGGAGGTTGTCATGTTCTCTCATTTTGTTTATCTCTAACTTGCCTGTTTAAAAAAAATTACATATATTTACTTGGGTGGTGAAGAAATGACAGAAGTTAACAAGACAAGGAGAAAAAATGAGACACAGCAGTGTGTCCTCAACGTCTGGGGTCCTGCGCAGCTTTTGGGCAGGCTTTCTGCTGGCCTGTCCTTCCCTCCTCCACAGGTGCCTGCATCTTGGGCTGGTGCAGCCGGCTGGGGAGGGAACGGGTGGCCCAGGGGAGGCCTGGGGCTTACTGGGGAGGACTGGGGCTTATGGATTACAGACGGCAAAGCTGTGTGGCCGGAGGGCCCCTCCCCAAGCCCACGTTTAATTCAGCCAGGGTAGGGAGCGCTTGCCTTGTGCCTTATGCCGCACCAGACGCTGGGTAGACCACAATGGAAAAGGCTGGTGCCCACCTTCAAGATCTTCTCATCGATGGCCAGGTTTCTCAACCTCAGCTCTATCAACATTTTGGGCTGCACAACCCTTGGTTGTGGGGGGCTGTCCTGTACCCTGCAGGATGTTTAGCAGCATCCCTGGCTTCCACCCACTAGATGCCAGTAGTAGCCTCCTATCCCGCTGTGACAAACCGAAATGTCTCTAGATATTACCAAATGTCCCCTAAGAGGCAAAATTGCCCCTGGTCAAGAACCACGGATCTAGTGGATAATACAAAGGAGGCAGTAAAAGGAAATCTAAATGCATTGCTACGGGGCTCAGTATAGGTGGGGGTCATGTGTGCCTGGGTGGGCCAGAGAAGGCTTCCTGGGGTGCACTTGTCCTTGAAACGCAAGGGTCCCTCGAGGTTCTTTTCATTCTACAGACCTATCCTGCGTGATCTCATTTGTTCTGTGGGTTCGAAGATCTACTTCTGGCCTAGAGCTCCCAGGATGGGCCCAGTCTTTCCTGCACAACTGCCCATCGGGCATCCCCACCGAACGTCCCACCAGCATGGCCTCTGCCTCTTCGTGAAAGCCCCTCCTCCCATGACCCACACAGCCTCCCAAGTCACAAACAGGAGCTCCCCTGCTCCCCCACGTCCAGGAAGTCTCCCGGCCCTGTCCATCCTACTCTGCCAGCCCTCGCAGGCTCTCCTCTGCTCCCCAGGCCTGGCCACCAGCAGTGCCACACCCCGGCTTCCCTGCAAACCATTCTCCGCCGCCACGCCACTCCCCTGCTGAAAACCCTTCAGTGCCCCCACTGCTCCCAGACCAAGTCCAGTCTCTCCCTGTGGTTTCCAAGACCCATGGGACCTGGCTGCTATCCACCTCGCTGGCCTCCTTTCCTGTAACTCCCACACCCGCACCCCAAACTCTATATGTTCCTCTTTAGGCAACTGAACTTGCCATTCCTCTAATATTCCTCCTCCCCTCCGGGCCTTGGTACCCCTCACCTCTTAGCCCGGAGCCTGCTTTCCCTGCCCTCATCCTCTTTCCCAGCCTTCATCCCCTAGATAGCTGCTAACCAACCAGTAGGTTCCGGCTTAAATACTTCTTCCCAGAAGGATCAGCTGCCCATTCCCATCCCCACCCCCACCCCGGGGCCACAGTGGGCTCTTATCATGGCTTATGAGAATTATTTGTCAGTTTCCTTTCTGGGACCACTGGACTCCTGTTAGCTGGGATCCTGTCTACTTACTCACTGTTGTGTCTCTAGCATTTACTACAATGCTTAGCACACAGTAAACTCCTAGCATGTATGTGCAAATATATATTTTTAACTGGATAATGAATGGATGGACGGTAGACAGACAGACGGGTAGGTAGATGCAAGGAATAGGTCCTGTTTGAGTTGGGTTTTTAATGCTTTGAAAGATCTTCAAGGGAAGGGAGTGCCAGTCGAAGGGCAGGTGTGGCTGAATGCGGGAGTGTCCGATTGGAGGCACAGTGGGAGATAAAGGAGGATGCAGACGGATTACAAGGACCTTGAATGTCACGGTGCGGAGTCTGGACTTAATTCAGTAGGCGATGGGGAGCCATGGAAGGGTTTTAATCAAACAAGTGACACGATCCCACCTGCGTTACAGAAAGATCGCTCTGGCTGCAGTAGGGATTGCGGATCAGAGGCTGGGAGGCCAGGGAGGAGGCTGCCACGACAGTTTAGGCAAAGTCAGCGAGGTCTGAGTCCGAGCACGGATTGTGGGCCGGATGGAAGGGGGGAAAAGGGAGAGACCAGGTGCAATGAATCTGTGGGAATCTAGCCCACGTAGAGAGGCCCCCGGCCGCATGCAGGGACCGGGCCATCCCTTGAAGGATCCTGAGGTCAGAGACAGATTGTGGTGATTCTGACAGAATTCCACCCTCCTGCAGGGGAGCAGGCAGCCAAAGTCACACACAAAACCAAGCAGAGGAACAACGCGTTCGGCCCCGTGGGAACCAAGGGACACAAATGGAGGGATGATAGTAACAATACTGCTTCTTTTGTGGAGGATCCTGCCTGCCAGGCACCACGAGAGGCCCCGGATATACTCGTGCACATTTAATCTCCACACAACCCAGTGAGGCAGGCGTGACTTGTTTTTTTTTTTTTTTTTCTTTCTCCATTTCACAGAGAAAGAAACAGGCTCGGAGAGGCAAAGTAATTTGCCCAAAGTCACACAGCCAGAAAATCACAAATCCAGGCTGGCCTGACACCCATGGCCGTGTTCTCAGTCAGTTATTTATATACACAATAGAGGGAGCTGGTAGCCAATGGATGACTGAAGGCTTGTGGGTCTGATGGGGAAGCAAGAAGTTCCCAGCCTAATCCCAGTGTGGTAGCAGGAAGGGGCCTGCTGATGGGGCATGAAGGGAACAGAGGGGGAGAAGGAATTGGCCCAGGTCCCTACACCGCATGTGTTTAGACCCAGATTCATATATTCAGAAAGGTGTGTCCCCACAGTGAGAGAACTGTGAGCAGTGAGTATGAGAGAAGGAGTGAGCAGTGCTTAACCTCCAGTTGGGCCATCTTAGTGGGAATTAAAGAAAGACATCTTCCCCTGGGGGCATGTGACCTTACAAGTCCATGGCTGGTTAGTATATGAGGACTTTCTTGCAAGTGCGGGAGAGATGTTCCCTTCTCCAGGAGGACATGGTCTGCCTTTACGGCACCTGATTTGTTGAGTGGAGCTTACGATGGATTTCAGCCTCTATTCTCCTCCTGCTTTGAGTGCCCTCGGACAGTCAACAACCTGCCCAACTGTACATGACAGCTATGCCTCCAACCACTCTGTCCTGTATCCATTTCCCAGCAGCCACTCTGCACCATCCTGGATGAGAAAACATTCCCTCTGGCAGATACACAGAGCTTGGACCATTCTACAGCCAAGTTTCTTGTTAGTCCTTGCCTCCTCCATGGGAGAAAAGACAAAGTCTGATTATACCCACGCCCTGATGAAAAAGTTGAGGTTAGAGACTGTCCTGATGGTGAAAAAAAACCAAACCAAACCAAACCAAACCACAAAAGGCCTTCTTCGGAGAGGCCCCGTATCAAAACACAAGGTTCTAGGAAGCAGAAGCCTCTACTCAAGAGCTCCATCTTAAGGGTGCTCTGAGGTGTCCAGGGAGGTGGGGGGTTTGCCCACCCTCACTGGGAGCAGGAGGCTTCTCTCCCTGGGTCTGGCCTGAGGCCTGGGTCTTCTCTCAGCCTGATGGGAGCTGATTTGCAGTCTTGTCCCTGACCGCTAGCGCCCTCTTTGGGTCAACTCCGGGGTAGGATGGGGAAGCCCCTGCCTGAGCCACCTCCTTAGGGTCTCCTCTTCCCGGAGAAGCACCTGACTCCATCCTCAGCCCCCACCCCCTCCCAGGCAGAGCTGAGAGCCGGCTGCTGCCCGAGTTACATAAACAGGAATCATTCTCTCTTTCGGAATGCCTGAGGCTGCATTTCCGAATGGAGCTTCCTGATGGAAGAAAAAGGGGGGAAAAAGAAAGAACAGAGAGAGAACAGGAAATTTAATTGGCTGACTCCTATCACCCATGTGATAAATAAACTGGCTGCTCCAAACTTTGCTAACTGGGGGGAGACAGGCCCTCCTGGGGTCCCTGCCCAGCCCTGTCTGCAAAAGCCTCTGGAAACAAAGAGCCATGGCCAGGGGATTGGGAAGTCCTGCCTCTAGGCACAATTATTCCAGACCACCAGAAACACTGGAGATCACACACTTTTTACAGAAGGGCTGTGACTTGCCCGGGGCGGCACCACACCTTTAGGGGCCCAGCTGTGTCCTCAGCGTCTGCCCCTTAGGCTTCTTCACCAAAGGCACTTGGACAGCTTTCCCTGGGCACTGGCCTAGGAGCGCGGCAGGTCTAACTTAAACACCTCTTGCATTTAAGCAAGGTATCTTGTTCTGCTTGCAATTCGAAGGCAAGAAACTGCTCCACTTCCCCCCACTCCACACCCCAGATCTGCCCAACATATAAAGAGAGCTGGTGAGGCCTGGAAAGTCAGGGCTCCTGGGCCCCCATTCTGGCTCTGGATGGAGCTTACTGTGTGACCCAGGCCTCTGTTTGCCATACTTTAAAATGGGAAGGAGGGGAGCCCAGGTGGTCGCAGTACAGAATAGGGGAGGGAAGGGGCTCCTCGTCTCCAGAAATCGGCTAAGAGGGCCTTTCAGGAGGGGCAGCTGCCCCCTGGCTGAGAGAGACCTGGTTGGCTTTGCAAAGTACCTTCCCGGGACACGTTGGCAGGGATGGTTCCAGAAGGGCACACAGACACCCTCAGGAAGCAGCATTTAAATGTTGACAATGGCCTTCCCTGCCAGGGGGAACGGAAGAGGAGCGTCCCAGACACTGGGGAAGGGAGAGGAGTAGGGGTAGAGTGGAGAAGTAGCTGTGGTGCAGGCCAGGGTTCGGGGTGGTAGGGAACAGGTGATCCCTACAGAGAGAAACTGGGGCAGGCAGGATGGAAGATGAGGGGAAGAGATATGGTCATAGGTGAGCAAAGACAGAAGGATGTCTTAGGTGTAGAGGCCAAATTCCAAAAAGGGCTGTAGGATAGGGGTAAGTTGGGAGTGGGGGCACCGATGGACAAGTATAGGGGGTACCAATGAGGAACAGAGGGGCACGGGGGTTAGGGAGGAGCCTGTGGGTTCCAAGGCCACGGTGATGCTGATATGGGCTGGGACGCTGACTAGAGGGGGAAGAGGATAAGATCCAGAACCCCGCTAGAGGGCCGGAGGGAGGGCTGGCAGCGGGCAAAGCCCTCAAATGGGCCTCGGCCTGTGCTGTACACCTTGACCAGCCCCAGGGACCCAGAGAGAGCTGGAATCAGACCCAAAGAAACCGGAGTCGCCAGGCGCAACCTCTGGCCAGGCCTGAAGGGCTGGAAGGGCCCACTGAGAAGGAAGAACCCTCCCAGAAGCACGAGTGTCAGAAGCCTTCAGCTTCAAACTGCGGCGTCTCTGCCAGCCACCAGGGGGTGCCCCTGCAGCTCGGGGAGACCTCGGGGGACTCCCGGTGAGCTCCTCTCGCCGCAGCCGGGCCTGGAGGTCTCCAGCCGCGCCCCAGCTGGGCCAGGGGCCTGACAGTGCCAGAGAAGAGGAAGAGGGGAGGTCAAGTCTCGAGGCGCTAGGGAGACGGGTCCCGGCCCCGGTCGCCGGGCACCGAGCGCGCCCACAAAATCCACAACTCCCCCCTCAGCGCCCCGGCCCCCGAGGGTCAGTCCCAAGTGGCGCTCCCTTTGGACGTGAAGCCGTCGGGCCCTACCCTTCTTCCATGGAGTGGGCAGTGTTCCCGGAGCCCGGTCCTAGGGAAGAGGGCAGCGCGCGGCCCCTCGCTCACCGCGGGTCCGCCGGCAGATCCGACGGCCCGAGGGCGGCGGGGTCGCGCTGGTGGGGCCGGCGGGGGTCCCCGTGGGCCAGCTCCCCCCCTCCCCACGAGGTGGCCGCAGCCGTGCGTGTCGCCGCGCCTTGAGTCTGCCTCCGGGTGCCCCCGGACGCGGCACGACCTCGCACACACACTCACCGCGCGCTCACGCTCGCGCCGTGCGGTATTTCCCGGCCCCGGACCCCGCCTCTGGGAGGGGCCCGGGCAGCCGAGCCCCGGCAGCAGGGGGTGGGGGCGCGGGGAACGCCTGGGTCCCGGCCCCCGGGTAGGGACCGCGCGCCCCCTCCCCAGCCCCTCTCGGCGCGCGGGCTCGGCTCCCGGCGCTGCCACCCCGCGACCCGCTGGGGTCCCGGCGGCTCCCGGCGCGCGGCAGGCGGGGCGGGGGGGCGGGGGCGGGCGGGGGGCCGCGGGCTCCGGGCCGAGAGGCTGTTCGGCTCCGCGCCGGGGAAAGTTTGGACGTGGGAAACTCCCTCCCGCCCGCCCCGCCGAGAGGAGGGGGCGCGCGGGGGCCGGGCGCGGGCACCCGGGCTCCCCCTGCGGCGGGAGGCTCGCCCCCCGCGCCGCCTGCCGGGCCGCTCCCGCCGGCCAGGGGGCTCCCTCCCGGCCGGGCAGCCTCCCCCTCGGCGGCGATGCGGCCGCCCCTCCCGCGGCACCCCGCGCCCTTACCTCGGGGAGCGGCCGGGGGCTGCCCCCAGTCCTGCCGCCTCGGGACGCTGCGTGCGGCGGGCGAGCCGGCGCGGGCGGGCGGGCGAGTCCGGAGCCCGGCGGCCGCCCGGAGGAGCCGGAGGGAGAGCGGGCGCGAGAGGGGGAGCCGCGGCGGCGTGTGCGCGCGTGTGTGTGAGCGAGAGAGCGAGAGAGCGAGGGAGTGAGCGAGCGGGAGCGAGGGAGTGTGCGTGTCTGACTAGGGGGAAGTGTGCAAGGGACGGATCCCTTCCTTCCTCCCGCAGCCTCTGGTGGAGACTCGGAGAATGCAGCGCCCGCCGGGCAGGAGCGCTGCGCCGCAGGCGGCCGCCGGGCCCGGACCCCGCAGCCCGGGAGCCCAGGCCCCCCGCCTCCCCCCCCCCCCCCCCCCGGCCCCCCCCCCCCCCCCCCCCGCCCGGGTCGCGCCCCTCCCCCGCCGGGAGGGGCCAGGCTCGCCAGCGCCGGGGCGGCCCGGACCCAGGAAAGCCCTGGGGCGGGGGGCGGGGGGCGGCGCCCCTCCTTCCTCCAGCGCCAGATCCGCGCGAAAGGAGCGCCCCCAGGAGGGGGACAATCTCCCTCCCCGCCTAAGCAGCTCCCCCGAGGTCGCGCGTCGAGAGACCCGACCCTTCCCCCTCACCTGACTTTCCTCCGTCTAGGGTTCCCCATTTCCCTCCCACTCCTATGCGAGCCGGGCTTCAGAGGAGAGGGGGCGCAGGGGAGGGTGAGGGCAGGCTTCTCCAGTGGCCGCCCTGGCTGGCCGCCCAGAAAGGCCCCTGCACCGAGCCGCCCGTTTCAGATGCAGTCACTGCGCTTTGACGTGGACCGAGGCCGGGGTCCAGTCCCCAGGAAGGTGCTAGGTCAGGTGTCCCATGAAGAGAACTGCGGCTTTTCCTCTTGGGAGGCCGGGGGCGGGGGGGGGGCATGCTGGACTCCCTGCAACCGACGAAGTAAGCCGGCAAGACAGCCCTATCCTAAGTTTAGCGCTCCCTTGGCCCCCAGAGCTTCCCAGTAACCACCCCCACCTTCCCCACTGCTCTGAAACACCAAGCAGGTCTGGTTTCCCATTCTCTTGAAACTCCAGCTGCCCACCGCCAGAGGTCTTTCCTGACCCGCCCAGCTTCTTTCTCCTGGCTACAATGGCTTCCTCTTCACTCCCATCTCTCTAGGGCGCAGCCTAATTGAGGAGACCCCACCCCTCATTCCCAGCATGAGGTTGTTCAGTATGAGGTAGGCTAGGACCAGCGACTTCCATACATCCACCCTATGTCTTGGGTTGGGGGACACCTGAGAGCTGTCAGATAAGTGGGTGCAGGGTAATGGGGGACACCACCACCATCTACCTCTGTCCTGCCCTGCTGTCACTGACCAGACACAGACCAATGTCTGATCAGCTGCTGAAGTTCAGGGCAAAGAGGGAGCAGGACCTGCCAGGGCCCCTGTGGGTCCTCGGGGCGCAGGCTCTAGCTCACTCCCATCCTGCTCTTATCCTCCTCCCTTCTCTAATTTTCATCTCCATCCCCTTGCTCTGTCCCTCTCCTCTCCTGCTCCCTGGTGACTGGAATCTCCTCTCCCCCTGGCTGCCCCTCCCTCTAAACTCCATCACACTTTTATTTTGAGATTTATTCTCCATTCTGCTAGCCTGTTCCCTCCGGTAAGTCCCTCTCTCGGTTTATTCCCCTTCACTGATCTCTCCCAGCCCTGCTTTGTTTGGCCCCCCCCCCCCAACTCTCTCCTCCCCTCTCCTCTCTATTCTTAGCCTCTACTCTTTCGTGCTTTCCGAGACCGGAGGCCAGCCCTTCCAGAGGCTTCTCACTTTCTGTTCTCTCTCCCCTCGGACTCACTTTCTTTGGCCTTTTGCTCCAGCTGCCGCCCTTCCCTGCCCTCCCTTCCTGACCCGACCCCGCCTGGCCCTGGCGGCCGCTGTTCACCCAGAGCTCAGACCTACTTAATCGTCCACCGGTGGTTCTGGCCTGGGACACTGTTGCTTTCACATCTGCATACACACAGTAAGTGCTCAATAAATGTGTGTTGGATGAACTACTCACACACCTTTTCTTTGATCTCTCTCCTCTCTTCTCCCTGTGACTCTTCATTAGATCTCCCGCTGCTTTTCCTCTTCTCACACTCCCACCATTCTCTCCAATCCCTGCTTCCTCCACAAGTCTCTGAGCGGCCACTCTGTGCCAGGCACCCTGCTAGGCTCCGGCCGCACACTGAGGTCCGCCTCGGCGATGACTGAGCACTTGCTGTGGGCCATGATTTTGCTTTTAAGTTCGCACAACAGGTTCTGGCACGAGCCCCCTTTTACAAAGGAGGAAACCGAGGCACAGGGTGTTGAGACGTTAAGGTCCCACAGCCGGCGAGCGGCGAGGTCAGGCTGGTGCGCTCTGGGCCGCACCCCGGGCTGGGAAGAAGGTGAGCAGCGACCTCCGCTGCACTGTGACGGGGGCAGCAAGAGCCCGTGAGAGCAGCTGTGGCCCACGCAGGCTGGGCGACGCGGGCCAAGTCACCTCCTCAGCGTTGCTGCGCAGATCAGATGAGCTGATAATAGCAGTCGTTAGCGTCTAGAGAGCACATGCCATGTGTCGGCCGGTGCCAAGAGCTGCACGCTGATGACTTCATTTGATTCTCATAGCAACCAACTTATAAATGTATAGTTGGGGAAACCAAGGCACAGGGAAACTACAAAAGTTGCCCGGGGTCGCACAAGTCGTTTGTGGCAGAGCTGGGGTTCAGACTGAGGCCGGCTGGGGCCGGGGCCTGCCGGAACTGGCACTATTAACATTGGGGCTCCGAGAAATGCTTTGTTGTGGGGGCCGTCCCGCACGCGGGGAAGAAGTTTCATGGCATCTCTGGCCCCTACTCACTAGACCCCAGTAGTGTGCCCCCCCCTTGTGGCAACCCAAAATGTGTCCAGGCATTTTCAAATGTCCCCTGGGGACAAAATCACTCCCAGGTCCGACCGCCTTAAGAGCAGGGCCTGCCCCAGGGCACCTGGAGAGCAGGAACAGGTGGGGGGGGGCAGGGACCGGGGTGTGGGGGGGTGGGGAACAGGCTGCTGTAGGCTCCAGGCTCTGCCTGTCTCCCTCCCTCTTCTCTCCTTGGCTACACTTGCTCACGGGGCCTCGCTTCGCTGTCCTCACCTCAGCCCGTGTGTCTGCCGCCTTGTTCATCTCTGTCTGTTGTCTTCTTAACCACTGGCCACTGTCTCCCCTTCCCAACAACCTCCACCCCTGTCTCTGCCTCCTTCTCTCCATCAGCCTTCGTTTCTGGGTCTTTCTGACGCCTTCTCTCTGTCTCCTTTTTTTTTGTCTCTTTCTACCTGTCCCTCTATTCTTCTCTCCGGCTGTCTTTCCCCTCTCCCTCTCCTCTCTCTCCCCTCCCTCTCCCCTCTCTCTCTCTGCTTGCCCAGTCTCTCTGTGTGTCTTTCTCTATCCCTTTCCTTTGTCTGGTCACCTCTGCCCCTCAGCCTCCTTCTCCCCTCTGCCTGGCCTACTGGGGCTCTCTCTGTCCCCATCCTCCCTCTCCTTCCCCTCCTACTCTCTCCCACCCTCCCTTCTCCCTTTCTACCTTCTTCTCTCCACCCTTCCTTCCTTCCCTCCCTCACCCCTTCTCCCTACCCTCCCTCACCCCTTCTCCCTTCCCTCCCTCCCTCACCCCTTCTCCCTTCCCTCCCTCCCTCCACCCTCCCTTGCCTCCTTCCCTTCCTTCCTCCCTGCCCTCCCTCCTTTCTTCCCTTCTTCCTCCCTCCTTCCCTCCCTCCCTCTTTCCTTCCCCTTTCCCCGCTCTATCCTTCTACTCTGTTCCCTCTATTCTCCCCTCCTCTCCCTCCCTCCTCCTCCTCCCCTTTGTCTGTGGGAGCTGGAAGTTAAAAGCTTTTCCGAACTTGCTCTCCAGTCGCTGTTCCCGGAGCCTTTCATCTCGCCAGCACATTTGTAAAACTGCGCAGACTGAAGGGCCGTGACATGAACAACCAAAGAAATGTCAGCGCGGGGACTGGGGCCGCCTGCCCGCGGGGGGGACGGTGTGGGGGGGCAGTCGGGGTGACCTCAGCTCCTCCCAGGAAGGGCCGGGGACCAGGACGGGGTTGGACGGGCCCCCCGCCCCCCTCGAGGAGCTCCCTGCATCCCGCGCCTCTGCGGAGCCCGGCTTCCCCGGCGGGGCGCAGGGGCGGGGGGAGCCGACTCACGGAGGGGGGAGGCGGGGGGCGCACACCTGCCGGGCAGCAGAGAGCCGCCGAGCACCCGCCGCCTGCTGAGACACTTCTACGCGTTCACCGTGCAGCCAGGTTGTCTGGGTTCCAATCCCGTCACCCCCTCACCAGCGGTGTCGTCCTGGGCAAGTGACTTCACCTCTCCACGTCCCAGTGTCCTCCCCGCCACATACGTCAATGGGCTGGGTGAAGCGTGCAGGAGCCGATCTGTGTCAGACACTCCGAAGAAGCGTTTGCTGTAATTAATAACAGCGAGGCGGCACAGTGGGATTATCAGCCCCGTGCTCCAGCTCCCTAAACCTGGGGGAACCCAGGTTTAGAGGGGGAAGTGAGTAGCCAGAGGACTCAGACCCAGTGGGGGCCAGAACAGGGATTAAAGCCTGGGGTCCCTCTCCCCTCTTCCCCTTTGTTCCCAAGGGAGTGGGCACCAGGATGGAAGACAGCTCCAGGAGTTAAGAACTGAGTCTGGTTTGTTCACTGCTGTATCCCGTGGGTACCGCGCAGAGTAGATGCTCAATAATACTTGCTGAATGAATGAGGGAGGGAGGGAGGAAGAAAGGGAGGGAGGAAAGAAGGGAGGGAAATAACTGGAAAGGTGCCAAAGCCAGACCGCAGAAAGGCTGCTCTGTTCGCAGGGGCGGGAGGTGGGCTGAGGTGGAAGGAGGAGCCCAGAACCTAAGGAACTTCTGGGCCAGGAGAGCTGTGCACCCGGGCCTCGAGCTGCGGCACATCAGGGACTGCAGACAAGCCCCGGGCCCCTGGAGCCCAGTTTCACACGAGGAGTTATTCCGATGCCCCTCCATTCCTGACAGCTCCCCCAACGCCCTGACCCTGCTCCTGGAACCTCAGCCTGGGACTAAACCCCCACCCTCTGCCTCCCCCACCACTGTCCCCCTTCTCTCTCTCTCTCTCTCTCTCTGGACCCAGATCCAAAGCCAGGACAGCCCACTGGGAAAGGTATGCCTCTCCCTGTGCTCCCTTCCCATGAGCCTCAGGAAGCCTCCACAGCCCTGGGGCCTCGCAGTGCAGGCAGGGGCTGTGAGGAGAGCGAAATAGGGCTCCCCTGAGCTTTCCTGAAAGGCCCTAAAGACGCACTGAGGGTAGAACAGGGCCTGAGCACCTGGACCATCCCTCCTCAACCCCCTTCCCTGGAGTGGGAAGGTGAGACAGCCCCCCCCCCCAGTTCCTCCCCCCAACACTTCAAACACTGACTCTCCCTGAATTATTCACCTGCCTCTCCCCAGGGCGCTGCAGAGCGCCCAGCCCAGGTGCTGAGGAGGAAAAAAAGCAGGAAGGCCCATTAAATTTAAACACCGCTGAGGATTGTCAGATGTGAGGTTCTATTCCTGGCCTGGAGAAGAGCAGCCAGTAGGAGGGGAAGGGGGATCAGCAGGGGGCTGTGGGGTGAATGACTGGCAGAGCACCAGTAGGGAAAGGCCCAGAAGCTGGAGAACCTAAGCCTTCTCTCACCTGCAGGCCCTCATCCATGAGGAAGCAGACCTTGGCGTAGCATCTCACTCACCCGGTTCTGATAAGACAAGGGGACCCATCTAGAGATAGCTTCTCTGCAGTGGCCTGAAAGCCCTCCCCACTCCCACCATGACTGCTTTGGCATGAGGGGCAGGACTTTGCCTCTCCAGCTTCATCTCTTGCTCCCTCCTTTTTGCACCTTACATCCTGATCGGGTGCTTTTACTTTTCTTATCACATTCAGAGCTGTTATAATGCCGTTCCTGCCCCCTTGGATAGTTCTTTCTTCCTTTGTCTTGCTGGAAGACTCCTATTTATCCTTCGAAACCCAGCTTAAGCATCACCCCACCAGATGGCATAGGCTTTCCCACTTCTGCACTCCGTTGGACCTGGAGTTGCTTTCCTCTTCCTGCCCCACGTGGATGGTGGAGTCCTGGGCTATCAGGCTTGATGGGGCCATCATGGATGATGACCCGCGTAAGAAGCAGTGGCGGAGAGGGAGCTGGTTACCCCGCGAAGTCTGAGATCTCTTCCCAGTCCTGGCTCTGGCCCCAACTCTCTCTGTGTTTTTGGGCAAGTCTTTGGCTCTCTCTTGGCCTTGGTTTTCTATTCCGTAAAATAAAGGAGGAGTGGCAGGGGATAATTTCACGATGACTGAGGGCCCTTCCAGTTATTAGAATCCAGAATTCTCTGCGGCTCACATACTGTTGCAAGCCATTTCTTGCTCTTCCCCCCCGTATGGATGTTGCCAGACCAGCTTCCTTATTGATACCTGAAACAGCGAGGGGCTGGAGCTGGCTTGTGCTGGTTCATCAAAGCCAATTGTTAGGTTTTTCAGGAATTTTGCAAGCCAGTTTCGCAAGCCCTTGAAATTGGCCATGTCCAGAGTATTTACACCATGAAAATTGGCAAGCACTACAAATCAGGGCTTCCCCGTGGTCTTCTGCCAGAACCAGTTTATCTCTGCCTGAAAGCCACCCTCCCACCTCCAGGCTTTGACCCCTTTGATTTCCCCTGTTTGAGAGGCCCCAGCCCCATCCCTGACTATTTGTTATTTCCCACGCAGGGTTCAGGTTCCAAGTCCCATGTCCTGTGTTCAGAGTGAGTCTTCTTCCTGTCACCTCCCTCCTCCCTGGATGCTCTTTTTTTCCTTTTTTAAAAAAGTTTTTATTTAAGTCATCACTACACCCATTGTGGGGCTCAAACTCACGACCTCAAGATCAAGAGTCGCACGCTCTTCCTACTGAGCCTGCCAGGCGCCCCTCAGAATGCTCAGTTTTAGCGGCAACACAGTTTGGGGAAGAAGAACACACACTTTGGGGCAGGCAGATGTGAGTGGAAACCCCGGGCCCTGCCCTGTGCACACACGGTTGTCTTCTCGTCAAAGGGGTTTCTGCTTGGGCTCCTCCTTGTTGAAGACTTCCCTGACCACTCAAGTAAAGTGGCACCCTCCACCCACCCCCATCACTCTCTAGCTTCTCATCTTGGTTTATCTCCTCAGCCCTTGTCCCTTCCCTCTGGCCTGTAAGGTTGGTGAGGGCCAGCCCAGGTGCTGAGGAGGAAAAAAAGCAGGAAGGCCCATTAAATTTAAACACCGCTGAGGATTGTCAGATGTGAGGTTCTACTCCTGGCCTGGAGAAGAGCAGCCAGTAGGAGGGGAAGGGGGATCAGCAGGGGGCTGTGGGGTGAATGACTGGCAGAGCACCAGTAGGGAAAGACCCAGAAGCTGGAGAACCTAAGCCTTCTCTGACCTGCGGGCCCTCATCCATGAGGAAGCAGACCTTGGCGTAGCATCCCCTAGCACCCAGGTCTGGCTCATGCCACGCTTCCTGAATTCTCAGGCCTGGAAGCCTCTGACACCTGCCCTGGTCTTTCATCTCATCCGACCTGCTCACCGGACACCCTCACCTCCTAGAGTACCTGGCACATAGTAGCTACTCAGTCATTCCATTGAATAAATGATTGTGTGACCTTGGATAAGTCATGGTGCTTCCCTGAGTTTCTCCAACACCCCCTGCCCCCCAGGAGATTTATTGTGAGGCATATATCCCTGGCCTGAGCTGCCTTAGAGAAGAGCCTAGTCCCCGCTCCACCACCTACCCATTGGGTCACCTTGGGCAAGTCACCCTCCACCCCCCTCCCACCTTGGTTTTGCTTACCTCTCAGGGGTCCAGCGAGACAGCAAGCTGATACACTGCCATGAGATATGTCAATCTTTGGGCCCCATCTACCCCCTCCCATCCCACTCCCACCTCATTTATTCGACAAATATTTATTGAGCACTTACTCTGAGCCCATGTGCCTCACAGAGGATATAGCAGCAAAGCGGGGGGTATCCTCATCCTCATGGACTTCCATTCGGGTTGGGAAGACAATCAACAAGTCAGATTAGTAAAATACATAGTGTGTCAGCTGGTGATCATGCTAAGGAGAGTTTTAAGCAGGAGAGGGTCACAGGGAGTGTTGAAGAGGGGGTTCCCTTTTAGGAAGGGGGTTCAGGAAAAGATCTCACTGCTAGGTGAGGAATATAAATAAAGACACAAAGGAGGTGGCTGCTCAGGGAAAGAGCCTTCTGGGCAGAGGGAATAGCAAGAGCCAGGAGCAGGGCAAGGCCTGGAAGAACCAGGGAACCTGGGGGTCTGGAGCCCAGTGGGGGGGACAGTGAAGGAGGACAGAAGGGAGCGATGGCTGCTTCTCTGTCTCCCTCCCTCCCTCACGGAAGACAGTCCCAAAGTTTGTGACATGGGAGTGTCAAGAGGAGGATGGGGGACTCCTCTACCTCCCTGCCTGGCTGCCGGGGCCTCTCCCCAGCAGCTTTTGGATCCGTCATTTATCTCCTGGAGCCGGGCACTTCCTCCCCGATCAGCCCGCTCCCCTGAGTGGCAGAGACAGGTGTGAGGAATTAGCTGTAGGGACTAATGCCGTGACAGGAACCGGCACAAAAGAAGAGGACAGAGTGTAATGTTTATTACGTTTGAAGCAAAGCAAACACGCGGCCTATTTATGTATCTATAGAGAATTAATTGGCGAGCGGCAGCAAGAAGCAGATTATAAATTAGAATCATTTTCTCCAACTGAAACCCATTCATCTTGCTTCAGAATGGGCCTGTCACCTCCTCCTGACTAATTCTTTTTAAATTCCTTGCTTTTCTCACCGGCCCCCTGCAGCTCTCACCTTGAGACCTGCACCCCATGAGCTTGCAGCCACCTCAGGGAAAGGCTGCATTCAAGCTCTGTGCTTTTCGGGCACCCGCTGTCTCCGCACCCCCGCGTCTGTCCGGGGTCTGAGCCTCCGGGGCCCTGGCCCCTGCGCTGTTAGCCCTTCTTCCTCTCCTGTGGCTCAGAGCTTCCTGCAGCACCTCACCTGCTCTGGCTGGTCCCCGAGAATCTGGCTGGAGGGGAGCCCCAGCCGGGGCCCAGGCCCAGCAGGTGGAAGGGGGCAGCCGGAGGCTGCCACACTGGCGACCCTGGAGCACCGGCCCCGGCCGCCTGCTTCTGATCCTGGGCTCAGAGCACGTCAGCCTCAACAGGAATCAAAGGGAAGCCACGCGGCTGGGTCCCTGGTGGGCCCGGCTCCAGCTTCTCTCCAGCTTCTCTCACCTGGAGCCCGTGGAGATGAAAGACCAGGGCAGGTGTCAGAGGCTTCCAGGCCTGAGAGCCATGCCATGCCTGCCCTGGGCTGTGGCCCAATTAACCCTTCCCTTCCTCCGCCTTTGAGCAGGAGACTGCGGCCAGGAGGTCGATGTCCAGGCCTTTGCGGGGAAGACAAAACAGCCAGCATGTGAGTTCCCTGGCCTGGGACGGGGTCGCTCAACATCAGGAGTCTAATGATTAAAGGTAAGAGCGTGGCATGAGCCAGACCTGGGTCTGAATTCAGGAAGCACCTCCTGACTAGAGGTGGCGAGTCAGGGCTCCTCTCCAAGCCTCAGGCTCCTTGACTGTGAAGTGGGGATCATAATGTGCCTGGAACCTGAAGTGATATTCAGCTGACCTTGTGCAAATATTGCAATCCTCCCATCCTGCTCAGCAAAGAGCTGATGGACCCAGTGCTCTTCCCTGCTACCACTCCAGTCCCAGCTGGGGACACCTCCCCTCCCTGTGATCCGAAAACCAAAGGTCAAGTCCTCTGGCGGCCTTGAGGACCTGCTTCTGTATCAGTGGTGAATGTTCTGATAGATCCGCACGTGCTGTACTGGGTATTATTATATGTCGCATATCTGCCCTGCCTGCATCCGAGAGACGTCATGAAGATGAAATAAGATGAGAGCAGTACAGTGCCCGGCATGTAGTAGGTGCCCAATAAATGTCGCTTGACACTATTATTAATCTGGACCGGGGCTCTAAGCCTGGAATGCCACTCTTCCTTCTTTGCTCCTCTCTACCTTTTAAAAACAAACTGTGGATAACTTCTAGCCTCCGCCGGGAGCCCCCACCCCTGCCCCAAGTGCTAACCTTGGAGAATCACAGTGCTCGGAGCGGCGGCAGCCGGCCTGAGCACGGACCCACCTGGGACTGAAGAAGGTTTGCTTTCGGGAATGTTGAGTTTCAGAGGCCGCACTGGGTTCCTTAAGGGCACAATCCCAGGTATCCTGACCTCTGTGCCCCCCTCGCCCCCAAATTGACTGAAGCCAGGGAGTGTACCAAGGGCCCAACATTGAGTCAGAGGGACAGACTTGGGCCCAGTCACTGCAGGCCCCAGTCCCACATGTGATGTGCAGGCATTCAGAAGGGCCCTTGATCTTCTTGTCAAGGGCCTACAGACAAGTTTGAGGTGAGAAAAAAAAAAAAGATTAGCTCCAAAATACAAAAAGAAAACCGCAAAATCGAAATTAACGAGTGTTTAATTAAATGTCTACAAAACCTAGCATTGTGCCAACAAGTCAGCGGCAGCTCAGCTCACGTCTCCCATCCTCACGCATCAAAGATGGGTGAGGTGCGGTTTGGTGCGTTCTTCTGCAAGTGATGTGGCGTGGAGTAGAGACCCCTCAGAGCAGGAGTACGTTGGATCCTGTCTCCATCTTCAAGTGCTCTTGGGTCCCAGCTCTGTCCCCCACTCACTGTGACTTTGGGCAAGTCACTCCCACTCTCTGGGCCTCAGTTTTTCATCTGTCAAATGGGCAGAACCACTCATAGCTCTCAGGGTGGTTGTGAGGATTCTGTAAACATATTTTCAGGGCAGCATGGTGAGCCCTGAACTTGTGGGAATCCGGTAAGGGGAGGGGGCTTGCGAGACTGGCTGGAGAGGATTTGAACTTCAACCTCGGGGCCCGTTTCTGACTCTTTCCCTACACAGGGTTATGGATAAGAATGATATTCAGGGGTGCCTGGCTGGCTCAGTAGGTAGAGCATATGACTCTTGATCTTAGGGTTGTAAGTTCGAGCCCCACTTTGGGTGTAGAGATTACTTAAAAATAAAATCTTTAAAAAAAAGAATGATAGGGGCACCTGGGTGGCTCAGTTGGTTAAGCGACTGCCTTCGGCTCAGATCATGATCCTGGAGTCCCGGGATCGAGTCCCGCATCGGGCTCCCTGCTCAGCAGGGAGTCTGCTTCTCCCTCTGACCCTCCCCCCTCTCATGTGCTCTCTCTCTCTCCTCTCATCCTCTCTCAAATAAATAAATAATATCTTTAAAAAAAAAAAGAATGATATTCAAAATATGTACCAGTTGAGAGTGGACATCAGGAACTGGAGCAGGTGTAACCCATGACTTGCTGGATCCTGGGTAAGCCAGGAGCCCCAGGAAGACCTGGGGATTAAGGAGGTGGGCTGAGACTTTGGGAGACTCAGAAGACAGGGAAGCAGCTCTTTATCCACCAGAGTGGAAAGGTGTCAACATTTTAACACCTAGAACAGCCCTATTGGTGAGTGCTGGCTCTCTATGGCCTATCATCTCCCAAGATGGGCTGGGACATCCTTGTGAGTGACCTGAGTAATGTGGGATTCAGAGATCATTATTTATACACTGACCCTAGGACCCAGGGATTCAGTATAAATCCCAGGGAAATCCTTGGCATGTCTACGGGGGTCAAGTCTGGGGGGTGCTCATCCCAAAGTTGTCTGTGGTCGGGGGAGTTGGAGGGAGCCCTGGTACCCTCCCTGGCAGAGTGGGCAGGAAGATGCGGGGACGCACTGTGAGGTCTGGACAGCTGTTAGTGCTACAGACAGGGACACGGCCCCAGACGTGGATGGGTCTTTAAAACATGAAATGAAAGGTGTAAGAAACAGATAGGGATCTATAGCGTAATAGCATTTCTGTGAACTCAAAGTGCATTCAGATGGTGATTACATGAATCTATAGATATGTGCTGAAATTTATAGAGCTGAACACCAAAAAAAGGTCAATGTTACTATATGATCAATAAAATAAGATAAAATAAAATAAGGACAAGAGACTCTTGCAGACCACTCACAGTCTAGAATGGGAGACACACTTTAAAAAATGCATTGACGAAAAACTGTCCTCATTTGCAAAAGCACATGCACACAAAAGGATCTCTTGTCACCTTGGCCCTCCAGGAGCTCCCAGGCTAATGCAGCAGGCCGACTGAAAAACAAAACAAAACAAAAGCCTAAAACAAACAAACAAACAAAACACCTCACCCCAGGGTCATCAGAGCTGTGCGAATATACAAAGTACTCTGGGAGCCGGGAGGAGGGGACCCTGTATTCTGCCTGCGGGAACCCTAGAAAGCTGCCCCTGAGAAAGAAGACATGTAGCTTGAATCTTCAACGCTGTGTTAGAGGGGTTCATGGCATCCTAGGATCTCCCCATCAGAGGAGTAGGCACTGCTTAACCCAAGGAAGTGAAGCTGGGATGGGGGGATCTGAGGTGTAGTTGGCCAGGGGGCCTTTCAGACTTGGACCCTTCTGGCCTCATCAGCTCCTGATGGCAGCTCCCCGTTCTGAGCCTGAGCTGGGGTTGAGTCAGCAGGCCATGCCTCCACCTCAAGGGGCCTGGGCAGCACCCCTCTGCCTGGGAGAAAGCCGGCTGGCCTACTGTCTGCTGGGAGCCTGCTGGGCCCCACCTCTTGGACTCCTCCCTCAGCCCTTTCCTGACCTATCACCAAGCTCCTAAGTCTGTGTTCAACCCTTAGCAGTCACAGGACGGAGCTTCCCAGAGCAGGTTCCCTGTACTGCTCTGCTTCTGTGGTTCCCCATGGCCCCAGCATAACCTCCAGCCCCTCCTGTCTCCCCAGCTTGGTCTCTCCCAGTCCCCCACCTACTGCTTACCCGCCAACATCACTAGACCACTTGAGTCCTGCCCTTTCTTACCTCTGTGCTTCGCTCACGATGCCCTATCCTTTTGGAATTCCTTTCTACCTCCTATTTGCCCCCCGAAACTAACTCCTATGCAGTCCTCAAGGCTCTCTCCGACCCCACCTCCTCCTGGAAGCCTGTGCTGATTACCCAAGACTGCATGACATGCTTTCTCTCTGCTCGCATGGCCCACAAATGTACCCAATTCTAGCATGGCTCACACTGAATTAAAACTGCCCTTTCACTTCTCTGTTAAAGGTTTTGTGGTTCAGACAGGTGGGCTTTGGATCCAGGCTCCCTGAGTTTACAGCCTGGTTCTGCCTTATTGTGACTATGGACATATTACTTGATCTTTCTCTGCCTCAGATTTCTCATCTGTAAAATGGGGATAAGAAGAGTCCCTATCAAAAAATTTAAAAATTTAGGGGCACCTGGCTGGCTCAGTTGGTTAAGCATCTGCCTTTGGCTCAGGTCATGATCCCAGGGTTCCGGGATCGAGCCCCATGTCAGGCTCTCTGCTCAGCGGGAAGCCTGCTCCTCCCTCTTCCTCTGCCTGCTGTTCCCCCTGCTTGTGCTCTCTCTCTCTCTCTCTCTCTCTGTCAAATAAATAAATAAAATCTTAAAAAAAATTTTAAAAATTTAAAAAACCAACCTTACACTGAGAAAGTACCTACCTCACGGGGTTGTTGCGGGGAATCGATGAATGTACATAAGTTATTAGCACCGTGCCATAGCGCCTGGCATAATAAATGCTCAACAAATGTGGGCTGTCATTCATCTTACACCAAGCTGCGAGTTTCTGGAGATCAGGACAGAGTTTGATGTGCCTTTGGGTGCCCAGCACCTCCCCAGGGTCTGCTTGTCGAGTGGCCATCTGGTGCAGACCCAGCTGCTGGCGTGCAAAGGGATTCCACATAGTCGCCCATCATCAGCCACTTCTGGTGTCCTGGGTCTCAGAATTGATTCTTAGATTGGAGTTGATCCATGCTGTTGACTTGGGACGCTGAAATGATCACATTGGTGGCCAAGGGGCCATCACTGGCCAGATCTCTTTCCCTGCCTCCTGGCTTGGTCCCAGCCCCCTACCCCACCCCTCTCAAGCTCTCACCTCTGAACGATGTAGCAGATGAGGCAGAGGACAGGGTGCTCCATGGTAGGAGCTGCCCCTGGCCAGACCACCCTCAGTCCAGCACACTGAGCCTTCTTAGTTCCATACCTGACTCCCAGCTCTGCCCGGTTCCCCAGGATAGCTACAGCTTTTCCCGTGGCTGCCCCAAGTAGGTTTTCCTGCCTGGGTGGTCCGCAGCCTTGGTAACAAAGAAGTTTTTCTTGGCAGCGTTACTAATTAGCAGTGAAAGGCGATTAGTGTCATTAATAGACTCAAAACATTTGTATTACGAGCTCCTTGCAGGCTGCGGGGGTGCCCTGGACGGAGGTAGGGGTGGGAGGCTTGGAGAGATCAAGCTTGAGAGTGAGCTGGCGAGAGAGGCCGTGAGACAGAGCGAGGGAGGGAAAGCACTGGCAAGAAAAAACGAAATTTAAAGTGGATGAATTATTTACTGCAGGAAACAATCCCGGACTCACTTACTCTCACTCGGAACATCCCAAACTGTAATCCGTGGCATTTTTCACATCTCCCTAGTGTGCTGAGTGATTTTCTTTACGACTGGATACCAGAGGCCAGGGTAATCTTGTAAGAGATTGGCTTAGTATTGATCATGTGCATCTTCCCGGGCTCCAGGCTCCCACCCACCCTTGGTGCTGCATCCCCAGTTTGGATCAGATCCCAAGGCTGGCCCGCCCCAGGTGGGAGCTGCCAAGGTGGCCATCTCCCTGGTGAGCATCTGGAGCCACGAGGGTGGGCCCCTTGCCCAGGAAGGGGCTGAATGCCATTTTTGGTCTCACCCCAGGATGGTCCTAAATGAGCCCCTGCTCTTTTGCTTTAGAAGCCTTGTGTCAGGCCCCCTCCCAGGAAGCCTCAGGGGGACATTTTTTGAATCTCATTGTTTGGGTAATGACAGCAGTAGCTCTTTACTGACCTCCTCCTCTGTCCCAGGTAATGTGCTAACCATACCTTCCTTTCCTTTATTATCAAATTGTTTCCTCACCACAGTGCTGTTTACTGAGAAGCTCAGAGAGGTTACACGGCTTGCCTGGAGTCACTCAGCAAGTGGCAGAAGCTGGCCCCCAGCCCTGATCTCCTCACTGCCAGCACCGGGCACACAGAAGAGGAGTCATGAAGATGAAGGATACAAGCGCGATGAAACACAGCAGGTGTTCTGTAGGACTAGGGTGGCGGCGGGGGCCGGGGGATAGGCTCCTGGGGATTCCGTGCTTCACGGGCAGGCCCACGTGGCTAATGGCAACATGCGGGCAGCGTAGAGCCCTGTGGCGCTCGCTCTGGGCCGGAGGCCGCCGGCTGGGAGGATGCCGCTGGCCTGACAACGTATGGCCCTGAGTGGGAGGGAGCTCCACGGAATCGAGGAGGAGGAGGGGGAGACTGGGAGATGGGGACAAGAGAGCAGGTGACAGCAGAACGCGGGCCCTGCAGCTGCCTCTGGGCTCCGCTTCCTTTTCAGGGAGAGATAGGAGGAGGCCTGCAGAGTCCTGGCTTCTGTCCTGACTGTGCTGGGCGACTCCCTGCAAGTCCCTGCTCTTCTCCAGGCCTCTGTCTTCTCATCTGTAAAGTGGGATCTTTGTCCTAAGTCACTGAAAAGGGCTCTTTAATTGAGTTCTAACTGATTACGGCCAGCAGCTGCCCTGCTGCACAGAGGTGGGGGCAGGGAGGACGGTAGGTGCCGAATCTCCCCCTGCCCCTCACGGCCCCTCCCCCTGAATGCTAGCTCATAAGTGCTGGACAGTTCCCCCAGTTCCCAGCCCAGAGCTCCTTTCACTGCTTGTCACTGTCTCCGGCCCTGGTTCCAGGACCTCGCTCACTGGACCTCGCACCTCTGATGTTATGGGTGCCAACCCACCCATTTTACGGACAGGCAAACCGAGGTCCAGAGATGGAGGTGGAGGGCACACAGACAGTCAGGCGGGGGGGTGGGGGTGGGCAGGATCTGAGCCTAGGCATCCTGACTCCCCAGCCATGTTTCTCCTTGGTCTGCCCGATCCGGGCTGCAGGGGCAACTTGGCTCTAAGGCCACTTTGCTTGGGTCTGAGGAACCACAGGCACAGGGCTGGGGGAGGGGGCAGGGATTGGGTCCCACCGGCGGGCCGTGGCTCTGGCATTTGGCCACCTTCTTCTGCGACTGTAACTGTAAATAAGGCATCTGGGAGGACTCCCAGCATTTTAACGGTTTAACAAGCAGTAATGTGTGACCTACACTACAAATGGATCGTTTAATAATGAATAAGCATTTATTTAACAAGTAATAACAGTTTTACCACCCTCAGGATCCTCAGAAGTCCCAAGCTCTGGCATCAGCTCCTCAGACTGGCATCTCTCCTGCTCATATCTTTTGTCTACTTTTCCCCCTGGTTGTTTATTTTTGCCTTATTGATTGGTAAAAGCTCTTTGTATATTAAGGCTATTAACCCTTTACCTGCTATATGCAAATATTTTCCCCCTAAGTCTGTACATTTATTTTTTTCTTAGGTTGCACAGAAATTTAAACATTTTATGAGGTAAAAAATATATATATATTTTAACTTTGAGACTCCTGAGTTTTGAGAATTGCTTATAAGCCTGATGGATCCTCTGGCTCTCTTGAGGAATTGTGGGGCAAGACTAAGGCACAGGGCGGGGGCATGGGTGATGCTCAGCAGAATTCAGAGACAAGAGCCCTGGCCCCGTAGTACAACTTTGGGTGAGTCCCTATCTCTCTTGGGCCTCAGTTGCCTTATCCATAAAATAAGGATGTTGAAATAGACAATCTCTTGCCTGCCTCCCAGCACAAATATCCCAAGATTCTAAGAAGAGGACGTTGTAGGCAAGATGCTGCAGTGCACTCTGGGACAGGTCCCAGCTACACAGTCTTTCCTGCATCTAACTCCTCCGTCAGCTCTCCAGCCCCCTTTAGAGCAGGAACTACGTCTTTTTATTGCAGTGTCCTCAGCACCTTGCAGAAAGCTGCTCCAGAGTAAGCCCTCAGAAGAAATTTTCCCAACCAAACTGTTGATCACACCTGAAGGTGAATCCTGGCTCCATTTCCTGCCTCTACGTAGAGGAGGTAGAGTGAAGTGGCTAAGAGAGTGTGCTGCCTGAGTTTGGATATGGACTCGGTTGCTGGCTGTGTGACCTCGGACAGATCACTTCACCTCTCTGAGCATCTGTTTCTCATCTGTAAAACTGGGACAAGACTTCCCAGAGATGTCTTGCAGCTTGAATGAGAAATTGATCTAGGAGCAAGAAACACACAGGCCTGCCACGTAGTAGGCATTTGGTAAATGTCAGATCTCTGTTGTATCTCCATTGCTGATTAGAATGCATTACATCTTGAGCTGCTAAAAAATGTTGGCCAGTGTCTTAGGGTTCCTGCAAAAGGAGATCCAAAGAAAAGGATTCTAGGGCACGTAATATGTTGGGGATGTCATCCTAGAGAGCAGCAGCAGGGGGGCGAGGACGTGAGGGGGAAAGGGAGACAGCCAGTGAGGGGTGCATGATCAAATCCATTATCCCAGAGGACATCTGGAGCTTGACTCCACCAGGGAATTCTGGGAGCCAGTGGAGAACTCACACAGAGTATTTACCCGCCAAAGAGTGAGGGGGCTGGAGTCCTCACAGCCCAGCTCCAAAGAGTCAGTAATTAGGAGCTCCTCCCCGGACATTATTCCATGGCTCTTGCAGTGGCTCTGGAGGCCTGAGCAAGCCTCAGGTAAGCAGGTGCAGGTGTTGGCAATTGGGGGTCGGGCAGGTGTGCACTGAAATGCTGAGTGAGGGGATGGGGCGGGGTCCCGACACCTTTTCTGGAAGGGCAGGTGGTGATGTCTCAAGTGGGCTGGCCCCATGGGTTTGAGAGAAGGGTTGGTGGCAGGAGGGGGGTTAACCAGTCCTGGTTGTTCACTGATCTTGACTCTGGGTGCTGCCTGAAATTGACAGCCAGTACCAAAGGGTAGAAGTGTCAACTCTCAATAAGATGAAATATACGTCTCAGGCGGATTTATCAAGGCCCTGGCAAAATTAACATTTGGCCAGGGGACACTGGAAGAGCAGTCTCCAGAGGGGGGTCTCTTTGCATTTTTTCAGGCTGGTTCCTGCCAGTGGCTGGACTACGGAGAGCGACCGGGGTCAGCCATCCAGCTGGCCTCCTAGGGAGGGACGCCTGGACAGACAGATGCGGACACACAGGGCAAAAGGAGAATGGAAGGAGAACCATCACCCTGGCTGGAGCAGGGAGGCTGCCAGCAGTCTCAGGGCTGAGTCCTGGCTCTGCCACTGACCTGTCACAAGCCTGGGTCTCAGTTTCCCCATCTGGAAGAGCGTCTAGCTCTGACAACCTCCGAGACTGCGGAGCAAGCCACGCTCTTCCCTGTGCTACTCCAGCAGTCTCGAGGCTGGTATGAATTCGAAATGACAGCTAGCCTAGCTTGAACACCTACTATGCGTCAGGCACTGGGCTAATGCTTCATTTATCGTTCCTATAATACGATCGCCCCATAGGGCTGGCACTGTTAGCGTCTGCATTTTGCCGCTGAATTCAGAGAAATAAAGTTTCACACAGTGAGTCTGGAGCCAAGTAGAGATTTAAACCCAGGTCCCCCAGTTCCCAGCCCAGAGCCCCTTTCACTGCTTGTCACCGTCTCCGGCCCTGGTTCCAGGACCTCGCTCACTGGAACTTCTGAGTCCCGACCTTCCTCTTGCATGAGAGGGTGTGCTGTGACGGGCTCAGGTTCTGGGTTCGAATCCCAGCTCAACCAGGTCCTCCCTGTGAAACCCCGTGAAACCAACACACTTCACAGGAGCCCCAGTTTTTTTGTCTATAAAATGGTCATGGGAGCCACACTGGCTCATGAGGCTGTTGTGACAATGAAATGGGGGTGACACGTACAAAGGGCCTGCCTGGCTCTAGGATCACTAGGGAACAGGCTCTGGTGGACTTAGGGCCTCTCACCAATCTCTCCCTTCATTCTGGACCTTTAGATGTGTATGACTTGCATTTGGGGTTCATTTGGGAATGAATTTGTGCTCAGGAGGTGAGGCCCTCTCTCCAGCTCAGCCTGTGTGTGGACCCTGGGGTGGGAGGGAATGGAAGGGAGCCTTCCTGAAAGTAACCTCCTTCTAAAGCGAGGGCGCCTGGGTGGCTCAGTCGGTTGAGTGTCCAACTCTTGATTTTGGCTCAGGTCATGATCTCAGGGTCATGAGATCGAGCCCCACGTTGCCTTCTTAAGATTCTCTCTCTCCCTCTCTTCCCCCCCACCAAAAAAATCCTAAAGCTAAACACAGCTGTGGAACAGACCTCAGATTCCCCATCTTCAAAATGGGCATGGGGAGCTCCACCCCCCACCCTGAGTCTATTTGAGTGTAACTAGACTTTTAAAAAATGGGACTCCAGGCTCTTAGAAAGATTCACTGTGGCTACTCTCTAGACCCTGAGATTCCTTGAAGCCCCCACGCCTCAGTTAACTGTGCAGTGGAACACAGTCTTTGCTGTGCTGGGCTGTGCAGGGAGTAGAGAGGGCTGCCGTCATGTCGCACACTTGGACCAGGGCCTGATACCTAGGAAATCAGGAGGGGATGTGAGGGTCCAGAGAGGGACGAGGCTTGTTCGAGGCCGCATGGCAGTCAGGACTGTAACCCCAGGACCCCAGCGCCCCCACACTGAGCCCAGCCCCTGCCCATGTCTCCAGCGCCCCCTCCCCCAGTCAGGGCTGCCTCGGCCCCCCAGCCCCCTCCCTTGCCCAGGAGTGAGTGGAGGCCCAAATCCAATTAGCTTGGGAGCCGACTGCAGAGCATCACCCCTTTAATAGAGCTGGAGAAGCTGCAGAGATAAATGGGAAATTAGAATTCTGCTGGGGTCCCCGAGACCCGCCCACCCGCCCAGCAGGCCCGCCCTGAGCTGGGGCTGCGGCAATTCTCCTGGGGACCGGAGCTGTCTGAGCAATAATGGGGGGCTGCCCTTGAGAGGTGCTGGTGAGGGCCAAGGTGCCGGGCCAGCCTCTCCCACTACCTGCCTTCCCCCTGACCACCCACCTTCCCCACTGCTTCCTCATACAGAACTAACTTCTCTCCTCCTGATCTCTCCTCCCTTCCTCCTTCCTCAGCCCCTTCCCCTCCCTGGACCTGAGGGCCCTGTTTTGGGGAAGCTGGGGTCAGGGGGCATCCTGTTAGGGCCTGGCACTCAGTTCCTGGTGTACCCTCCCTTTCCCTGCCACCCTGGCTCCTAACTGAACAGGATCTTTCCCTCCTTGCCGTGGTGTGGACCCCGGGAGGAGCAGGGGCCTGGGCAAGGACTGACTCTGGGGCTGAGGCCCCCTCTGGTCTGTGGGCCCCGCCACCTGTGGGGCTGGGACAAGGCCTGGTGGGACCTCTCTAGTCACCATCAAGAAAGAAGTGTCTGCCACAGGAGCTCTTCTGAGGGTCCCAGAGTGGGCGCACAGATGAGGCATGCGCAGCCCCCTCCTCCAGAGGGGTATGGGCTGTCCCAGGAAGTCCCAGGTCACCGCCCCCGACTTGCTGCGCTCTTCTGCAGCTCCCTGCCCCACTCAAGACTCAGTTTCCCCTCCTGTACAACGGGGAAGGGGTTGACACCCAATGGAGACCTGTGATTGGGGCCTGGACACCTCAGACCCACACCCTGGGAAGCAGGCAGGTCCCCTTACCATCAACCCAGCCCCGCCCCTGCCTCCCCGACTCCCTCCCTCGGGGGACACATTTGCTGCTGGGAAAGTTAATCCATTACAGTTTAAAGGCTCCGTTTCTTGCTGGCAGTAAATTACCTGCTTTGCATTTTGCAGCAACAACTTAACGGTATTAATTTATTGTGCTCTGTCTTTAACAAACATCATTATCATATTGCCAGCCAGGATTATGCAAATGGGAGGGACAAGGGAGAAAGAGGCCGATTCTTGTCCCCAAAGTCACCTTGATTTATTAACTTTGGGGCCCTGCAATTGGCCGGGTCTGGGAGGCCCAGGTGAACAAGGAGGCCAGGAGGACCTGGGAAGTCTGGGAAGAGAGTCTTCAGGACAGTGGGGGCTTTCAGGGGAGGTCCCCCTGGGAGGGAAGGACTGGTTGGGCCTAGAGGGATCACCTTGCCATGTGACTTTGGACAAGTCCATTCCCTTCTTTGGGCCTTGGCTTCCCCACCTGTAAAATGGGGGTTAGATTCAGATGTCTTTGGAGCTAATAATATGTGAACTTGAGATTCACCAACACATTCTGAATGATCCGAAAGAAGGGTTGTGTGTGTGTGTGTGTGTGTGTGTGTGTGTGTGTGTGTGTGTGTGTTTGGGGAGGGTGGGCCAAGTAGGAAAAGGTCTGGGGCCATGTGATCCTGGGCCAGGGTCCTCCTCCTGCTGGGTTCCCTGGTTCTTGTGACTGCCCATCCCAGGTCTGCCCTAGTGATTGGTGCCAACATGGAGGGGAGATGGAGGGGCAGGGACTGAGAGAAGGGGCTACTGCCTGGTTAGAGGCCAGAGGCTAGTTAGTGAGGGAGTTCAAGACCCCCAGGCTGTAGACAGGGACCCTGGCTTGGAAGAGGAAGCCAGGACCAGCTCAGGAGGGGAGGCAGAAGCACTTTCCATCAGTCCTGAGGGCTGGGCTGGTCTGTGCCACGGGGGCTAGGGAGGGTTATAGGCTGGGTCCCAGCCCCCTGCTGAGACTTGTGCAGCCCCTCTGAGGTTCCTGGCGCACTGAGCCCCCATGGGATACTCCCAGTTGGCCTGCCTGGGGAGCTGGAGGCAGGTGGGGCCGCAGCCTCCCTCTGCTCACCTCGGCCCCCACCCTGCCCACCTCCTGCGTCCGGCTGGACCTGGACACGATGAGAGGCTGCCTGATTCCACAGCTGGCTGCCCCCGGCCACCCGAGGCCTGCGCCCCACCACCTGCAGCCTGGCTCTGCCAGGAACTCACTGGGGCTGCTTCCAAGCACCCGTGGGCTCCAGCCCAGGCTTCTGCTCTGGCCATCAGGGCCCTGCTCTGGGCCCAGCAGAGGTGCCAAGGTGGGGGCTGGAGAGGAGCCAGCAGGGAGGAGAAGGCACCATCCAGGCCAGCTGGGCCCAGGAGCAGGTGGGGGAATGAGCACGCGGGGTCATCCTCTCTACCCAAGCCCCGCGGCGCCCGATATGTCTCCCATCCCAGCCTTGTTTCCACCTCTGCCTGCCGGTCCCCCAGGAGCTTGGGGTCCTGCCCGCCCCACTTTCCTCTCTCCTGTGCTTCCATCCCGCCTCTCGGAGAAGGGGTGGGTGCTGGGGAGGGAACCAGGAGCAGAGGGAAGGGGGTAGTGGAGGGGACGCAGGCAGGGGAGGGGGTGGCAATTCAATTTCCAGAGTTGGTCCCTGCAATTCAGGTGGTGTCATGATAAGAAAGCCATTTCTGCCTGGGTTTCTAATCCACGCCCCCCTGCCTGCGCACAACACAGCGAGAGGCTCCCTCCCTCTGCCCAGGGCCAGAGGCCAGAAGGGACTGGATTGGCTCCAAACGAACGCGCTGAGCAGCCCTGCTGGGGCAAAGGCCTCTGGAGCCTTCTGTGGGCCAAGGCCAGCAAACCCAGGAGGAACGGCGATGTTCAGTCACCGAGAAGGAAAAATCCCGCAGGTTGCTCTCATGCCCACGGGCAGGCACCGTCGTGATTTAATTTGAGGCCCACAGCTGCCCTTGGCATAAGTAGGGATCACTCCCATTTCGTGGACGGGGAAAGGGAGGCTCGGAGAGGGAGGGTGGTTTGCCTCAGGTTACACAGATGGCACACGTAAAGAGAAGAGCAAGTTAGGGTGGGCAGGGCACGAGCTGGTGCCCGAGTTGCAGTTGCGGGGTGGGGGACGGGTGTTGGGGAAGGAGATGGTGTGCGGGCTTGGTGAGCATGGGGACCTTCCCCTCCAGGCAAGGACAGGAAGAGCCCCTCCTTCACACCGGGCCACCTTCCAACTCAGCTGGACCCACCCGGACGGGACCGGCCTGGCCAGGTGGATGGAGCAGGTGGTGGGGATTGTCGGTCCTCGGCCAGCAGGTGCCAACCTCAGACCTCACAGGGAGCGGCCCGGCAGGACCCGGCCTGGCATGAAGCCCCAGTGTGGCTCAGGATCGTCTGAGGGGCCACTCAGGAGCCTGTCACTGCCGGCTGGGCCCGTAGCACGTGGAGTAAAGAGCCAAGAGAGGGGGCGCCTGGGTGGCTCAGTCATTAAGCGTCTGCCTTCGGCTCAGGTCATGATCTCAGGGTCCTGGGATCGAGCCCCGCATTGGGCTCCCTCCTCCGCGGGAGGCCTGCTTCTCCCTCTCCCACTCCCCCTGCTTGTGTTCCCCCTCTCGCTGTGTCTCTCTCTGTCAAATAAATAAATAAAATCTTAAAAAAAAAAAGCCAAGAGAGATGGGACAGGAGCAAAGCAGCGAGGGGGCCACTGGCCCGGGGCACGGCCAGGGAAGCAGCTGCAGCCGAGCAGCTGTCGGCGAGAGCCCGGACCCCAGGCGGGGTCCCTGCCGCACCCTCCCCCCTTTACGAGACGCCCCCGCCCAAGTCCTGCAGGGGACCTGACTGGGAACCCTGGACTTGCCCCTGGGAGCTCCCCACAGGCAAGGGGCAGGGACGAGGGCTGGACTGGGGCTGAGGGGCTGAGCTGCTCCCCTTCCCCGGCCAGGAGAGTGGCAGGGAAGCCCAGGGCCAGCCCAGACCTTCCTGCTTGATGCCCCAGGGCCCACGGGCCGGCTGCAGGGGTGGAGGGATCGCGGCTGGGCTGGACCCTTCCTCTGGCGCCCCTTGCCACTGGCCCCCAGGGATTAACAGGAGGGGAAGAGGCAGCAGGGTGAGCTCCTCCCAGATTTGATGTAGAATTGGCAAAGGATACAAAGCAAGGAAGCATCTTTAATCCTGTTTGTCTCCCTCTTTGCCCCCTCCCGCCCCCGCTGACTCCAGAAGGTCTGTCAGGGGAGGGGTGGAGGGTCTCTAAAGCTGGACAGGATCCTTCCTCCTCTTTCCAGCTGCCCCACACTGGCCCCAGGTTTGATGCGGGGAGAGGTGGCAGGGCCGGGCCAGGCCGCTTGGCCGAGGGAGGCTCCCCAGAGCAGCTGGTGGCGCGCCGGGCCGTGGGTGGCAGCGAGCGGGGACTTGCTTTAGCAGGCGAGCTAATCTCATTTGGTTGCTGCAGCCCGAACAACCAGGGCTGCATGCTAAGTGGCTGGAGGCAGCAGTACGACTCAGGACAGACCCAGGAGAGGGGACTGGACCTGTGTGTGGCCAGGAGAACCCAGAGGCCGGCCCTGCCTGGGGTGAGGAGCCATACTGGGCAATGGCAGGGGGCAGCGAGGGGGACTGTGCGCTCTGGGGGGTACCTACTGGGAGATGGGGGCGTCAGGGTCACCTAGCTCCTCTGTCAATTCTCTGCCTTCCTCCTTTGGGATCCCAGGGTAAGGTTTGTGGGGACCTGGGAGTGCCTGCCACCGGGCAGGGGACACCTGGAGCTCAGCTGGTCCCCTTCCGGGGAACTGTGATTGCAGGGAGGGTACCTGCTCCCAGGGAGGGGAGGAGCGGAGGGGGGCAGCCCAGGGAAGGTGCTGGAAGAGAGGAGGAGTTGAAGGCAGGCTGGGGAGGCCGTGAGGATGGAACTCTGTGGGCCCTGCTCCGTCACCCACTCCTCCGCGCCTCCAGGAGCTGGCCTGGAGGGAGGCCCAGAACGGCCCCGGCCACTACGGGATGACCGAGGCTGGGACTCTTGTGAAATGGTCCGAGACTTTGTTAGCTCATGGGGGGAGGGACGGAAGCGCCAGGGATGCGGGTCTGGGGTTGGCGGAGGAGCTGGGCCAGGAGCCACGAGGGCCTCCTGACTGCCACCCACATTCCCTACCCTGCCGGCCACCCCTCAGGCCCTCAGGGCGGCTGACACCCTCGGCGCCCTGGGAGAACCCTAGAATCACACAGGGAGCTCTGGCCTTTCGGCAAAACCTGCAGCTCCAACATGGGGGGCTGCCTGCATCACGGTGAGAGACGGAGATCTGCTGAGCACCACAAACCCTGACAGGCTGTGGGCTGGGTGGCACTCACGGAGCCCTCTGTGACTCAGTTTCCCCATGTGCACGACAGCCTGCGGATGAAATGAGGTGACCTGGCACAGTGTCCAGTGTCAAAGAAGCCCTGTTATCCTTTTCCAGCATCACAGCCAGCACAGTGGGGACGCCCAGAAGTCACCCCAACACACTCACCCAAAAGCACCGCAAACGCTCCATCACTGGAGTCTCATGGGCCTTTAGAAAACAGCTCTGCCCTCACTTGCTGTGCAGCTGTGGGCAAACATCTTCACCTCTCTGAACCTCAAATTCTCCATCTGGAAAGTGGGAAGGAGGATACTTACCTTACAGGAATGTTGCAAGGATATACACATAAACAAGAATCTATCTATCTATATATTTATAGACAGTGCCCAGTATGCAGTAGGTTCTCAATAAATATCTGTCCCTGCCTGTAGGAGCCCCCGTCCAACACTAACTCGCAGGGGATACGCTGAGGTCCAGGTTGGGGTCAAGGGCTCACCCAGGATCCAGGGCTGGGTCTCCTGACACCTACGGGGGAACCAGAGAGATGGACTCTCTGGCCCTTGGTTTTGCCACCTGCAGAAGGAGACATCTGGATGGATCTATGGTTTCCAGCTTGGCTCTGGGCTCTCGGGGGCCAAGAGGCTTAGCAACCACTAAGCCTCAAATGTGTACTAGCCCCGGACTTGTTTATGTTCTAGGATCCTGGCAGCTTAGACCATCTGGGACGCGTCGTCTTGCCATGCCCCTGCCCATGCAGACCCTGCTCATCCCTGCCCGGGGCATGGTTGGCTCACCTGACCGGCAGGGTGTGAGTGGACAGGAGAAGTGACCCCACCTCAGCCCCAGCCGGCTGGAGCCTGGGCCTTGGACACTGTCCCCCTGCTTATCTAATTTAATCACAGCTGTGTGCACGGTGACTCTATAAATAATTTTTAGTGCGACATAACCATTATTTCACTAATTGCTTCATGCGCACCCCTGGCCTGTGAGATAAATTAAAGTTTGCTGAGTCAGCACCTTTGGCCGATGCCGCTTTGGGGCCTGGGAAGTGCAACCCAACAATGTTCCCAGGCCAGCCTCCACCTGACACCCTGAGCAGAGGGCACCGCTCACATGAAGGGAACAAGGGTGGAAGGAATGAGGAAGAATGAGGGAAAAGGGGCTAACAAGGGTTGCCACGTACAGTTGTACAGGTTGTATCCTGCACAAGGATACTTGGCCAGGGAGCAAGTGGGGACTGAAATGTAGCCCATACAATGCTTTATCAATGCATGTGCGCTGTTGTGGAATTTTGTTGACTCAGGAGCAGCAGATACTGTTTTGTGATCTGCACAAAGGCACTCACTATAGGGACTAGTAGACCTGAGGTAACCACCCATTCAGCCAGGTTGTCAGGACTACCCCTGTCAGAGGGGAAGCAAAGCAGTCTGTGCCTCAAGGGCGCTTCGTGGATTATCAATCATGTGGAGATCAGGGTTCTAGGTCAGATGGGAAGTGACCTTGGGCAAGTCACTCTCCCTCCTCTGGGTTATAATGTTTTGACAGTTTTTGAAGCTCTAATCACATCTAAGGCTGGGCCTCCAGCCCTAGGCACTGGCTCTAGACACTGTCCTTTCCACCATCCTAGCATATTCCCAAGTCGCAGAGGTGGCTTGGAAGAAAGATTCCCACAGTCAAGCACATTTGGGAAGTATCAGGTTAAATAGGGTTTCTTTTCTGCAGGACTTTCCAGAGAGGCTATAGTCTATTCCAAAGCAGCGTGGCTCTCAGAGAGGGCAGGAGATTCCTAAATGCATTTGGCCACGGGATTCTTTATTTTAGGGCTCTTGTTCATGAGGGGATCCTAATTTCTATCTCTGGGCTTATGAAGGAGTGGATTTCATCCCCAAGGACAGAGAACTCTCCTCTTCAATGTTCTTCTTCTGTCCCACTGCCCAGGGTGGACGCTCTGAGCCCTGACTGGACTCAGGGCATGTCCTGACCTGTCCCCCATGAGCAGATGTGGGTCCTTCCCACGGAGGCAGCGTGGCCCGAGTCCTGACTCTGAGCCCTGAGGCCACCAAACTCCAAGGTCCTCGGGGCAGAAGTCACATCTGAGGCCTACCTCAGGGGCTGTCTGTCGAGTGAATGAATGTCCGAGTGGCTGATCTGCGCAATAGGCGCTCAGACACCTGGCTTCTTGCCGGCCCTAAACCCTACCGGCTGTGAGACCTTTGAGCAGATTGCTTCTGGGAGTCTGCGGCCACCTGAGCTCCCTGTTTGTCGAATATGGATCCAACACTCAGTCCTGTGTATTCTGACGTGCTGGTAACACCGGGTGTTCGGGTGTGATTTCCACAGTGTAAACTGCATGACAGAAGCGGGGACCATTGCTATGGTCTTTCTCCCAGGCCCCGGGACTAGGACTGTGACAGGCGTTCAAGGGTTCTGTTGACTGAGAGCCTCCTGGGGTCAGGCCCTGTCCCTGGAGCCTGTCACACATCCTTCTCGTCCAGTAGTCCTCACAGTACTGCAAGAAGACTGTCTTATCCTTGTTTTATGGACGAGAAAACCAAGGATCAGAGAGGTGGTGGAGCTTACCCAAGGTCACACAGCTGGATTTGAACCCACATCTGTCTCCAAGCCTGGTTGTTCACTCCACTCCCACCTTATTGACTCCTATGTTACCACCCTTTTTGGGCAGGGAGATGGAGTGGGTTAGTAAGGAATGCTCGAGGGACTGTTGGTCCCATTGTGCCATCATTCGCTAGATGCGAACAGTACCGGGGGTCTCAGTTGAGTGTCCCCATGCACTTGGCATTGAGCTGTTGCTTTAGATCCATTATTCTCCCCACCGAAGCCTCCCTCACCCCCAGTTTAGGGATGTGGAGATGGAGGCATGGAGTGCTTAGGTGACCTGTTCAAGTGCATGCAATTAAGGAACAGATGGCCAAAGTCGGTCTGATTCCAGAACTTTGCTACTCCCCCCTATTCTGGGGCTGCTGTAAAATCTGTGGCCCCGAACAGCCAGCCCCGGTCTAGGAGGGGTGACCCGTCTCCTCTGTGGCTCCAGGGTCTGACACGCCATGTTCCTTTATAGCAGCCGCCGGTGAGGCGTCCCCTAGGCGGGTCACGAGTCTCTGGGCCTCTCCTTCCCCCCCCACCCCTGTGCCCACCTCCCCGTGGGCCCTGTCCTTGTCACTTGGCACACCATCATTGCTGGAAACACTGAAGAATGATGGCAGAGCTCTGGCCCAGCTTCTCCAAGGTCTCCGTTTAACAGACAGGGAGGCTGGAAGGAGGAGATGGAGGGTGAAGTGACCGCTGACATTCACGACTGATGCAGAACTGTTTACACCTGAGCCTCCCTCAGCAGGCTGTCTCTGGGAAGGCGGGCTCAGGCAGCCTGTTCTTCTCCCTGTCCGACCTCCCCGGCCCTCGCCACCGGTCACAGCCCCGCTCCTGACTGCGGCATTCAAAGCCCCTTGCCTCTGGCCCCAGCCTCTCTGCCTCTCCAGCCTCATCCGTTGCTTGCTCATTTATTTTATTTTATTTTATTTTATTTTTATTTTTTTAAAGATTTTATTTATTTATTTGACAGAGAGAGACACAGCGAGAGAGGGAACACAAGCAGGGGGAGTGGGAGAGGGAGAAGCAGGCTTCCCGCGGAGCAGGGAGCCCGATGCGGGGCTCGATCCCAGGACCCTGGGATCATGACCTGAGCCAAAGGCAGACGCCTAACGACTGAGCCATCCAGGCGCCCCTTGCTCATTTATTTTAAAAAATATTTCTTGATCACTTCTGCGCCTGGCAGTGTTCTAGGTACTGAAGATATAGCAGAGACCACAACGGATAAGATCTCTGCCCTCCTGGGAGGAACTGACAGTAAAGCAAGTTAACAAATAATGTGTAATGTCAGACAGAGAAAGGGGCTTTTAAGAAAAACAAAACAAAACAAAACCAGACTCCTCCAAAGAATCTACAGACAGAATTCAGGGGGTCAGTGAAGTTAAAGGCGGGGGGGGGGAGGGATTACATTTTTTATTTCACTAACCTCTAACTGAAATATAGCATTTCTCTTCAATTATAAATGTTGGCAACACACCATAAGAGTACCAGCGATGCCTATGACTTTGCCACCAGCAGAAATCAGATATTTCCGATCACATTACAGTTGTCGGCATTTCAAAGTATCATTGATACTCATCACTGCTTCAAAACTGTGATAGTTACTAGACTGGCCGCTGGCTCTTGTTACATAATGCTTTCACAGAGAAGCACACACAGTACTCGATCACACATGTGTTTGGTAAATATTTTGAGAACTCTATTTCAATATCATTGGCTTCTTTTGTGGTTCTACGTATTTTCTGCGACACATTTGAAACGTTATTCTGGGAAGGGGTCCATAGGCTTCACCGGGTGCCAAAGGGTTCATGTTCCCAAATGGGTTAACTCCCGGAGTTAAGAAGGATGCAGAGGGGCAGAGTGTGGGCAGAAGGGTCAGGAGGGCCTCTCTGGGGAAGTGATACTCGAGCAGTGACCAGAAGGAGGCAGAGGAGCTGCCCCACAAAGGTTCTGATTGAAATTCATTCTGGGCCAAGGGAGCAGCAGGTCTAAGTGCTCTGAGTGGGAAGGAGCCAGGAGACCAGCATGGCCGGAGTAAGGGAGGGTGGAGGGTGGAGAGTGGGGAGGGAAGGGGCCACATCAAGCAAGGGCTCAAGGGCCTCAGTAAGCCTTGGGGTTTCGTTTTTAGAGGTGTGGGAAGCTACTGCAGGGGATGATGCATTCCAATGTATTGATTAGGGGGTCACTTTGGATGATGAGCTGAGAATGGAGCACTGAGCTGAGCAGTGGGTTCAGAGGGGAGCAGGAGACCAGGTGCAAGGTCCCTGCCGTCTTCCAGGGGGAAGATGGTGACCTCTTGGACCAGGTGGCAGTGGGAAAGGCAGCCCCATCCTGCAGATATTGTGAGGCGAGAACCAACAGGACTTAGATGGAGCGAGCCGTGAGCTTTCTCGCTCTGTGCTTTAGCTTATGCTCGCTCCCCCCGGACTGTGCCTTCCTGTGGCATCAATCCTTTGGCCCAGAACCCTGGGATTCTCCACCGTGTGGCAGAGCCAGCTAGTTATCTCCTCTTTATCCAGTTCCCCATTCTTCCTTACTAATAGATCCCCAGTATTATTTAGGGGAGGAATGTGCCCACCTTAAAAGCCACATCTCCCAGCCTCCGGGTGGGGCCTCCAGGCTGTTTATGGGAGGTGGACTCATCCTTTGGCCTCTTTTCTTCCTCTTTCTTCCTCCCTGGAACAGGGACATGATGGCTGGAGCCCTCCCCCCCAACAGCTTTTTAGAGACCATGAAGGAAAGGTCAAGGATATGACAGTAACTCGACTCTGATATCCCTGAGGACTGAAGCTCCATCAAAGCTTCTCATCATGAGAAAAAGAAAACCTTTGTGGATTCAAGCCCCTGTAGTTGGATCTCTGTTATTAGCAGTAGAATAAAATTCCCACCTGATACAACCACAACACAACTGCCTATCGGATGTATCCAGCCGAATAACACAAGCCCCTCGGGCTCAACATGTCTGATGCTGGGCCTGCCATCTTTCTGTCAAGGAACTTCTTATTGGGGAATCCAGATATCTGGGGGAAAGAGAACTAACAGCACAAGAGCTGCACCTGCTCACCGACCTACCACCTTTCTATTTGCCCAGCCACCCGTGTATCTACCCGTCCATCCGTCCATCCATCCATCCATCCATCCATCCATCCATCCATTTGCGCATCCATGTATCTGACGGACATTTATCAAGCATCTTTTGTGTACTGGGCCCTCTGCTATACACAGGAGCTAGAGATGTGAATAATATATTTTATTTGATGTCCATTTGCTTCTAGATGAGCAGAATATCTCTGGAAGTCTCCATCAGAAGCTAGAAACCATGACTGTCCTCACAGAGGGAGATTAGGCAGCCGGAAACACGGGTATTTATTCCTTTCGAACCCTTTGAATTTTGCCTCATGTGTATGTGTTCGCTCTCTAAACATTTTTAATTAAAAATACATGTACATCTCATCTGGATTTTCAGAATTTGCTTTGGTCCTGAAAGGATTTGAGGCACTTACAAGAATCCACAGAGATGAATAGAGGCTGCCCTGCTGTTGGGAAGTTGACAGTCTCATGGGGAAGAGAGAAGAGTCAACAATGCCCATAGAGTGTCGCATGAGAGGCAGAGGGCACGGGAGGCCACTTGGCCTGGTCTCGCACGGTCCTGGCGGCGACACTCAGCCATGGCCTCCAAGCAATGACCTAGCACAGCCACCTTTATCTTGCCCCTGTCTGGGCTTGAACGCCCACCTCTGGAACTTAGCTGCATGGCCAAGACCCTCTCCCCCCAGGTTCAGGCACTCCGGGGAGCTGACCCCTAAGTTCCGGAGCCACACGTCTGTCTGCCCAGGGCAGGGAGAGCTGAACGGGCAGCCCGTGGCTGGTGCGTTTATTCTGCACATGCCCCACCGGGCCTGGGTATGAATGCACAGAGTACGGGAGGGAACCTGCCTCTGGGGCCCTGATGTCCAGCACGACCATGACCTCTGGCTGGGAAGCGGGGCTGGGGCTGAGGGAGGGCAGGAGCCTGGCAGGGGGAAGAGAGGAGCAGCCAGGCTGCTTGGAGAATGCCGTCTTTCCCGAGCAGCCCTTTGAAATCGAGCAAGAATAACTTTAAACAATAAGATGCTTCTCTCTCCCCCTCGGCTGTTGCCCAGGCAACGCCAGAGTGCTCAACAACTGTTTAGTTTTTTAAGAAACCAAATCCCCCTCCCTTTGGTCAGCTACCGCCAGGAAGATGAAGAGGCTGTGTAGGCGCCCCTGGCGGCCCATTGTGTGGGAACCCGGGTCAGCCGCCTGCAGCAGTGACATTTAAATCTGACGCTACATATTATATATGAACCTGGAGCCGCACTCCTCAGTGACTCGTGCTCTCTAGCCAGGGGAGGCTTCAGTCTCCCTCCCCAGACTCTGCCTGCATGGGGCACTGGCAGTCTGGGGGGTCACTGCAGAGGCTGATCTCTGCCTGCAAAGCAGCTGATGTCAACGTGGGTGTGGGGAGGCAATGTGTCCCCAGCCCTCTGCATCACCTGACCCAGGAGGGTCCTCATCGGGCCAGAGGTCCTTGCATCCACCCAGGGCAGTGTTTAACTGGCCAGACGCTCTCCGGAAAACCCTCCTGCCTTTGTGGGACCGTGGCCATTCACACCAGCTGCTCACCTATTTTGCATCTTCCTGTGGGCGAGGCAGGCTGATGCCCATTATCTCTGTGGGGCCTCCAACAACCCGTGAGGGAGGTTTTTTGCTATCCCCAGGTTACATATGAAGAAACCCAGGTGCAGGGAGCTCTGGAAGAGGGCTGCTGGGTGCCGCGCACTTTCAAACAGAAATCCTTAGGAACCTGCAAGGAGGCAGATGCACCCATGAACCCATTTTGCCAGAAGTGGAAACTGAGGCTCGAGGGGGTCGACAGGACAGCTAGCTGGCATGGCAGGATTTGGACTGGGGCCGGCCGTGCTCCTGGGTCCGACCCTGGGCTGCCTTGGTGAGGCTCTGCAAAGTGCAGACAGGAGGGCTGAGCTTTCCTGGCTCCTGGGACTTGGCCAATCTTCTGGAGGGGCGATTGGCTCCCCACGTGGCCTCCAGGGAAGGAAAGTGTGAACTTCTGCATTATGACCTTCTGGATCCTCAGGCAAGGCCAAAGAGCGTATTTAAACCCTCCCATGCTTGTCTGTAAGATGGCAGCATGGTTGGGGAGGGTCCTGGCTGCCACTTAGAGCCGTCCCCGCGGCGGCCGCGTGTGGCCACGTGCTGGGCACTCTCGGATCCCCGCCTTTAATCATCCAGCAACTCCTGACACAGGTATTATTGTTCCATTTTCAGAAGAAGAAATGGAGACCCCAGGGGGGTGGGGTCTCTGGCCCGAAGTCAGGGCTAAACCTGAGCGCTCATGAAGATCAAGCACAGGGACAGGGCCTGGCACATAGTAGGTTCGGAACACGTGCTGGTTCTGGTCCCCCAGGAAGAGGAACAGAGGGGCTTGGTTTCCTGGGAAACAAAACATGGGACAAAGTTAAATTTAGAAGAGCCAAACCAGGTTAGAACGGGCCCCTTATCCAAGCTCAGCCGCAAAATCAGGACGGGAAATTGGCTTCAGCCACGACAAAAACCTAGCAGTCTGGCCGCGGTGGGGGACGACAAAAACCTAGCAGTCTGGCCACGGTGGGGGAGGGCGGCTGCGAGGCGGGGCGTCTGGGCTCTGCTGCCCTCCGTCCGCCCAGGGGCTGAGTGAGGGAGCCTGCACCTGGCCCAGGTGGCCTTGCCCTGCCTGCGGGTCCCGCCTCCCCCTGCCCAGTGACAGGGGCCACAGGCCCAGGACAAGGTGCTGTCTCCTGGCAGACACCTCAGCCCGTGGCCGGTCCCTCCTCGGACACCAGGGGAGGGGGAGAGCCCCCTGCGCCTCCACCTCTGCAGAAGGCCTGTCCCCCCACAGCCTGCTCAGCCCGTTTAGCACCGCTAAGTGGCAAGCCTGGAGGGGCGGAGGCGGGAGGGGCCGGGTAATGAACTCCTATTGGCTTCCTTCACAAGATCACTGCCTTAATTTACGAGGCCTGAGCGACTCTCATTTCCCCAGTGCGCGTTGAGTAATTAACTATTAATAAAAGCATTACTGAGTTAACCACGGGGGCATGTTTAATTCATGGGGCAGCCCTGGAACAGGACAGGAGGCTTTGGATCAGTGGGGGATTCCTCCTGGAGCAAAATATTGCCAGTGGGAGGCTGCCCCATCACCAGCCCTGGGCCATTCTTTTTTTTTTTTTTTTTTTTTTTTTTTTAAAGATTTTTTATTTATTTATTTGACAGCGAGAGACACAGCGAGAGAGGGAACACAAGCAGGGGGAATGGGAGAGGGAGAAGCAGGCTTCCCGCCGAGCAGGGAGCCCGATGTGGGGCTCGATCCCAGGACCCTGGGATCATGACCTGAGCCGAAGGCAGACGCTTAACGACTGAGCCACCCAGGCGCCCCGTGGGCCATTCTTGATGCCACTAGTCTGAGGGGTCTAGTCTCAGCAGGGTAGTGAGACGGCTGGCATCCCAACCAGAGGGCCACCCAGTGGATGGTGGGCCCTGGGAGGTGTGAGTCCCAGGGGATTGGCTTCTTGCTATGATGGGGAGCGAGGTGAATGACCTTGGGCAAGTCACCTGGCCTCTCGGAGCCTGTTTCTCATCTGGAAAGTGGGGTGGCTAATAACACGGACCTCCTAGGGGTGGACTGCAAGAGGGAAAGAAATCACTCATACCTCTGTGTCTTTTCATCTGCTCTTCCCCCTGCCTTGTATGCCTTTCTCCTTTTGTCTGCTTGGCAACTCCTATTTAGGCTTCAAGACTCTGTTCAAAAGGGTCGGCTCCTCCTCAGAATTTTTGCTCTTCTCCTGCACCAGGCAAAATTGGTTGTTCTCCTTTCTGTCCCTCCCATACATTCTTCTGTTATGGCATCCATCTACCCTCCCATCCATCCACCCATCCATCCATCAATCCGTCCATCATCCATCCATTCGTCCATCATCCATCCACCCATCCATCATCCATCCATCTATCCATCCATCCACCCATCCATTATCCATCCATCATCCATCCATTCATCCATCCATCCACCCACCCATCCATCATCCACCCAACCATCCATCCATCATCCATTCATCCATCCATCCATCCACTCATTCATATTTATTAAGTACTTATAGTTTGCATCTCTGATCATGTTGTTTTGAAGTTTTGGATAAGCTTGGCTTTCCCCAGACTAGTGGTTCTTAATCTTTTGGGGGTCAAGGACTCTCCCCTAGAAAAATGCACATATGCACATACATGCCATGTTGCTTCCCTCTTCAAAGATTTCTGGTCATCTCTGAAGTCAGGCTGTGGACCCCAGGAGTGGTGGATGCTGTGAAGGGCTGCTCAGAACCCCTCTGGGATTGAAAGACTGATTTCCCGCAGCCACTGGGATCTTGGCTGGAAGATGACCCTCAACTCTCAGCCCTCTTTGGAGATTGTCTTAATCAGAAGGCAACTGCCTAACCCAAAGTCATGCCTTCATCCAGGGTAGGCTCACTTCGAGTGACAGATCAATGTGGAAGTGCAAAGGGTTATCCCAACGTGGGATAAGTCTGAAGAGTTATCCCCTCTCCAGAGCTCTCTGTCGGGACTGCCTCAAAGCTGGATTTCTCCCCTGCCCAAACTTGCATCCTTTCCCTCTCTTCCGCAGGTGTTTTTCCCAAGAGCACTTGCTAAACAAGGTCTTCCAGCCCGATCTCCCACTCTGCATCTACTTCCCAGGGAACCCAGTGGATTAAAAAGCCCTGCGGAAGTTCATTGAGGACAGCAAGCGTGTCTTAATGACTTGGTATCTCTAGCAGCTCTCACTGGCCAGGGCACATGATAGATACTCCAGAACCAGTTTTTCAATACATCTTAGGGCATTTTCTCTCAGTTCTCTGCTCTGTCCCTCTGTTGTCCCAGCGGGAGAGTTCTCATCAGACACCCAGGAGAAAGGGACAGTCCTGCCAGCAGGATGCCAGTGGGACCAGAGCTGTGGGCCTGTTTCTGGGAAATGCACTAGTTGCCAACGAAGCTGTAAATAACCATGGGAACAGAAGTCAAGCTAATTGGCTGCTACAAAGCAGGGCAAAGGGGCCTGGCTGATGTCAGGGCTGTGTGGTTAGGGGTGAAGGCTCAAGGGGGTGGCTGGGAGGCTGGAGGATGGCAGGAATGGGTGGTGCTGGTTGGGGTGGGGACAGGGGGACTCATTTAGAAGTTAGGCCGAGGTCCCCAGAACCTGGAAAATCCCCTTTAGTTTCCACTATTGGGAATTCCTTCACAGAACAAATATCTATTAAATGTCTCTGCTGTGCCAGGCATGGTAGGCAGGATGGCGCCTTTGCAGGGCCGGGGCCCCCGTGTTTGTGCCTCTCCCTGGCTTTGTCACCTGGCAAGTGATGTGACACCCTGGCCGCTGACGTCTGCTGCGCAGCCCCTAGCGTGTGCCCGGCGTTGTGCGGTTTGACACAGATGAGTCTATTTCATCTACTCAATCGCTTCGTTAAGAGATATGGGTTATTATTATTCCTTCTTTACAGACAAGGAGACAGACCCAGAGGGGATCAGCAATGTGCCCAAGGCACGTGCCTCATCACAGGGCCGAGAGGAGAGGTAACTCCAAGTCTGGTGGGGTCCCTGGCTGCTCTCCGTCACGGTGCTGCTTAACCTCCATGAGCTTCGTTTCCACAGCTCTGAAATAGGTACAATCCACCCCTACTTCCCTGGGTTGTTGGGGACAAATAACCTCTCTGTGAGAGGCCTAGGGGTGCCCAGTGAATGTGCTAACCCAAGTCCAGCACAGCGTCCGGCCTGTGGCCAACGCTCACTGAGGGCGGTCGACCCAAATGGATCACCTGGGAGTCCCCACCCTGTCCTCCGAATTGCAAATTGGGGACCCCTCTCAGTCCAACGTTACTGCATGATGCAGAAAGCTGTGGCAAGTACCACGGAGACAATTCTCTTGGTGACAAGGGACTCCACTCTCCAGCCACTGGGATTTTCAGGTTTTTCTCAGCAGCAAGGAGCAGAACCAGACGGGGGTGGCCCCCCAAGCCCAGGCAGAGAAGGGTGCCAGAACGAAGATGAACGCATTTCAGGTCCAGCTCCTGTCTCGGGTCTCCCCCACAGGCGAACCCGGCTGCTTCTCCTCCCCCCCGCCACGACCCCGACTGCAGCCATCCTCATATATTAGGGGCATTAACCTTCCTTCCACCGCAGGCCCCGGGGGAGAGACGGTGGGCACGTAAGCACTTAAAACTTGAACCCGCAGGTCAGCCCTCCTTCCTCCCTCCTCTGCAGAAGCCCCAGAGTTGGAGGCTGAGTGGGGACAGACGCCACAGCCTTAGAGAGACAAGTCACATCCTCAGCTTCCCTCAACCTGTGCAAGCACCGAGTTGCCATGGCGACGCTGCAGCCCCGAGATGCAAAGGCTGCAGATAGCATGGGTGCTTCCGGGGCTCGCGGGCCCCCGAGTGGACGCCGTCTGGCCCAGGAGGCCAGGCGATTGGGTGGGCCGGGTGGGGGAGGAGAGGGAGGCCTCCGCCTGGCTCAGCTGGTAATTGCTGCTAAGTGAGGGGCTGTCATTGAACTCAATATGCGGGCGGTGCGGGCCCCACTCGCACCCTGTAATTACTGCACCAGACAGCAGTCCTTACTCCCGGTGGGGGGAGAGGGGGGACGGGGGGGAGCAGACAGGAAGCTCTCATCCACCTGAGCCAGCGCGGGGCTGTGGCAGGCTCTCCCGCCCTGGAGCAGCCCCTCCGGCGGAGGTGGGTGGCCCCCCCCCCCCCCCCCCCCCCCGGCGGGCCTCCCCCCCTCCACCCGGCACCCGGGGTGGGGTGTGAGCTGCCTCTAACCCGGGCCTCTGCGCTTGCAGAATCCGGGAGGGGGGGCAGAGGTGAGGCACAGAGGAGCCCCCAGCTCCGGGGAGCTCTTGGAGCGGTACCTCCGTTCCCAGGGGCAGGTCTGTCTGCACTGTGACTGCGGAGCTGGACGCAGATCTCGTCCTAATTCCTCCAGAGCCCGGAGGCCCTGAGGACCTCAGGCTAGTCACTGCCCCTCTCCTGGGCCTCAGTTTCCCTCGCTGGAAGACTGCGGGTCTCCATCATTCTTAAGGGTTCTTCTACAGCAGGGGTTGGCAAACTAGAGCCGGCAGCAGAGTCCTGGTTTTGGAAGTAAGGTGTCCCTGGAACAGAGCCACACCCTTTTGTGTCTGTGTCTGTCCGCCGTCCTGCCGGGAGGGGGACAGTAGATGCGAGTAGCTGTCACACGGACTATCTGGCCCTTTACAGAAAAAGTTCGCCGACCTGCTTCTAAAGTGGAACTGTCTTCCTAGGCTTAACAGAGTGAGCTTTTGTGGCTCCGATGTGATTAGAGCAAAAGTCACACCAAGCCCCATCCTGGTGCCCACCCCGGAGACACCACTGTCCCCTTCCGAGGACCCCAGCCTGGATTCGGAGAGTGGTGGCGCCACGTGCGGCAATGGCGCCACCTGCTGTGAGCGCCTACAGGCACTTCGGCCTCGAAGTACTTGGCCTGGGGGGGCGGGGTGGGGGTGGGGGTGGGGAGCAGGCCGGCGGGCGGAGGCCAGGCTTCAGAACCCTGGCAAATCAGAGCCAGGATCTCGGCCCAGCCCTCCCGTTTTAGAAGGACTACAGCGTGACTGGTCCAAGGTAGGTGAGCAGAAAGCTCAGGTCCCAGAGGCCCATAAGCCATTCCATCCACATTCCATGGGCATACGCGTGGCATACAGGCCTGGCCGTGAATCCTAGTTCCGGCACTCATTTAGGGTCTTGATTCCATGGTTGTTGAAAGAATTTGCAAAATAAACACTTATATATATAACATTTAATCTGTTATCAATATTGACTCGATCTGAACAACTGAGATAATTATTCCCATTTCACAGAGAAAAACACTGTGGTACAGAGAGGTTAAGTAATTTGCTTAAGGTCACACAGCTCAAAGTGACAGTCAGGATTCAAATCCACGCTGTGAAAGCACCAACTGCCCCAGAATAGTGCTCCGCACGTATTTTTTCCTGCCTGTAGGTGTGCTGGGGCCCCGAGAGAGGGCACTGGGGCTCCAAGAGGAGTACAAGAGACGCAGGAAGCCTGGAGTCTGACCAGTCATCTGAAGGTCCCGGGCAGGGGAAGAACGGGAGAGCAAGGCCCACACCGCCCCTTCCCGCCCCCACCCCTCTAGGCAACACGAAGTGGCCAGTGGACCGTAAATCCTTTATTTCCAAACTATAAATAGACCTGTACTGAGAAAAGACGCGCTCCAGGTGATGAGGCTCCAGGCTCTCCATCAACCCTTCCCAACCGCTCCGCAGTCTAAAGCCGGTCCCCTTAGAAACCTGCTCTCCCCCAGAAATCACCACCCGGGCTGTCAGAGCCTGGCAAGCAGCTGAGACCAGCCCGCTCCCTTGTCCCGCTGTGACTCCAGCGCGGCTTAGGCCCTGCTCTGGTCTGATGCTCACCCCTCTGTTCGACCAGTTCCCTGACCGAGCCCTGCCATGTGGTCCCGTGCTCCCCGAGGCCCAGCCCGGGAGAGTCCTGGCCCACTGCTCCCCGGCTGTTGTGAAGAGCCACCCGGGTCCCCAGGCTGCTGTGAGGTGTGAGGCTTGGGAGCTGCCTGGTTCCCAGCAGGTCTCCTGGCTGGTCACTGCTGCCCCTGGGCCACAAAGTAGTCCTCCTCCTCATTGTTCTCTTCCTCCGGCCGGCCGCTCCGAAGCAGCAGCTCCAGGTCAGGGTGGGAGCCCAGGCCCTTCAAGGGTTTGGGGCCACCATCACCTAGGGAGAGAGAAAAACCGGCTGTAGACCTGATCATGGCTTTCTTGGTGCCCCCCGATGCACATGTTGAGTCACCCAGGTCCCCCCCACTCCCCCCACTCCCTGGAGACAACCATCCTCTGAGTGGCGGTGGCAGAACCACGAGGCTGACTTCCTGGCCGAGGGGCAGCCTAGGCGGAGGCAGCTGAACTGCGTAGACAGCCACCCAGCGGCTACTGCTCTGGGCAAGCCGAGAGCCACCTGCCTTTCTTGGCTGGGTGGCTGGGGCCCCAGGACTGGGTGGAGGGGAGGCCAGAGGGGCCGAGTCACACGGGGAGCAGGGAGCGTCATCAGAAAAGAGGCTTCTGAAAGGGGCTCGGGTTACCTCTGGAATGCAGGGCTTTGAGTGCAACATGCAGGGATATGCCCGAGAGGCAGAGGGCGAAGCCCAGCCAGTTCAGGAGGCTGATCTGATCCCCCAGCAGATGAGCTGCCAACAGCAGAGTGCAGACTTCCTGAGGGCGGAGAGACAGGAAGGGGAAGCGATCAGTTGGAGTGGGCTCCTTCGCAAGGAGGGTGGACGGCAGGGGCACCGGGCACAACGGCAGGGGAGAGCCTGACCCGCCGGAGCTCCTGGGGCCGGGGCAGGCTGGCCAGCGGGGCAAAAACAGGGCTTCCCTGAGCTCGGAGGACCAGGCCTGCCTGCGATGCTTTCCTCCCTTCGTGCTACCGAGACACAGCAAGGGAGGTGCTCTGCACAGTGTCCTGTCAGTGTTAAGAGAGGCAAAGCAGACCCAGGGCTGGGAGCACAGAGTGTCCAGCCCACAGCCATGTCCACAGGAGTGAAGAGTGAAGGAGAGTTGTGCTTCCAGAAGGCACCCACACGTGGGGAGCGCAACGCTGCCGCAGGGGAATGCAGCATCACCCCGGGCTCCACGGGACACACACTGGCCACGGGGTTCTGCAGACACGGTGGCTGCCGATGGGACTGGTGGGATGACTCACTCTGAGAACCACAGCTCACGCCTCTTCCTAAGCCCCTTGGGGAGACGTGATTCTGGGTTTAGGCAACACTGCTCCGGCATCAGCGTCTGTCTCGTCAGGGAGAAACCGCACCCCGCCCCCATGGGCCCAAGCAGGGTGGGGTGAGGGGTGGCAGGGGAGGGGGGAGCCTGGGAGTAGAGGCACGTGTGATGCCAGGCAGCAGTAAAGGCAAACCAGGCAAACACCGGGCACGCGTGCTAGCGCTGTCCCTTGCTGTAACCATGGCAGACATCGCCAATCAATCACGGAACCCTTTCCCCACGAGCGTGGACGGGGCGTCTCAACCCTTGGCTCCAGGCCACTACCAAACGACCAGAGTGGGCACTCATGGTAACAAGAGAATGCATCCCAGGCCCAGTGGAGTCAGAATCCCAGCTCGGCCACCTGCTGGCTGTGTGTCCTGGTGGAGGAGCCACCCATCTGTGAACCAGGGAGGACTGCCTCCACCCCCCGGGGCTGCAGCCCCAATGACAGGGAGTCTCAGACAAGAGCACGGCGCACAGCACCCTAACCAGGCACTTCTGTCTCTTCTCTGGGGTCTGGGGCGTGGGAGCTGGGACAGAAGCTGCTACTGAGCTTGGGGGCCGCGCTATAAGACAGGACTGGGGCCACCCCCAAGTCTGTACCTTAAAAATGCCAGCAATGGAGAGAGTGAGGCTGGAGGTTCTGGAGACCAGGAGGAACTCAGAGAAGCCCAGACCGAAGGCGAGGATCCCTCCAAGGAAGAGGCTCCCTAGTACCCGCAGGAGCAGCCCGGTGTCCTGGAAACGGAAGATCTTCTCAGACGTAGACAAATGGAGACCTGAAAGCAGAGGGAGAGAGTGGGAGGCCACGTGCTGGTGTCCCTAGGGAGCAGGAGACCCAGCATGGGGCAGTCACGGCCCCCGCACACCTGTGCACTCGCTGTGGCCCCGAGGAGGGGGATGGCAGGTGGAAGAGAACGCTGTGCGGACGGCCTGACACCTGGGGACCTGGGGAAGCAGCGAGGGCCCCCCCGAGAGCCTGCGGGCTAGGGTGGAGGGCCTGGCACCGCACAGAAAATCGGACAGAAGCCTCTGTCCTCCCACGGTGCTGACCTGTCTGTCTTTGGGAAGGAGCGTGACTTCACGTGGCCTCTGCAGCTGTGGTAAGTAGTGGGCCAAAGAGAGGCGGGGCAGCCCACTGTGTGATGAGTGACGAGTATCAGCGCCCCGGACCCCAGGGCAAGCCCTCGCTCTCAATGTCAGGGGGGCCACCTATCAACAGGGCCTCATTTTATCCTCCCAAACCTTCTCCACTTTAAGCCGGCTCTTGCCATCACACAGCTGTGGGACGAGGCTGAGACGTGCCCCCTCTCGGGACCCACTCCCCCAGTGAGAGCATTTCGACTAGACCTGCGTTCCTCAGACAGACAGTATAACGTGGGGAACAATTCTCAAAAAGTAAACGCCCACACACAAATATAGGACAAAGCCTTGTTCTCGAGACACCCCTACGGGCACCCACACACCGAGTCTGGCATGACTTCTAGAGGATTCCTGGCGCTCCCACACCGTCCCTCAGAGTGACTCCGTGGCTGTGCGCAGGAAAGGCCCCGCGCGAAGCACAGCGGTGACACCTGTGGGAGCTGGAGGCGGGCCGGGCTCGCTGAGGTTTTGGAGGGAAGCACCAGAGAAATGCAGAGTGCAGGCCCTCCCGGACAAACAGCCTCCCGATGTAAGACATCTTGTCTGGTGCTGGGCTCAGCAGTATTGCAAAGGCGTCAGCAAATTGAAGGGAATTCGGGAAAGAGCAACATAAGTAATGAAGGCGCTTGGGGGATTAATTTACCAGAAAAGATTAAAGGAGCTAAATCCACGCAGCTTTACTAAGTGACGACGACCAGGGCTTTCGGCTGAGGGTGTGCAGGGATGGGGAAGGGTGTCCGTGGCCAGGACGGGAGGGGGCAGAAGGCGAGGGTGGGGGGGGAGGCGTTAACTGGAAGAAAAAGGGGGGCTGCAGAATCATTTTCTCAGGGAGGTTCGAGACGCTTCACGGCTTGAAACTTAAATGGATGTGGGACAGAATTCTCTGTAATGACCCCGAGGACAGAAGGAAGGGACTCAGGGAAGAAGGATAAACAGGGACAGAGACTAATCTCGAAACCCGGGAGGGAGGGAGGAAGGAAGGAGGCGTGCACTTGCAGCCTGGACAGTACTCCCTGCTTCTCCTCTTCTCTGGGAGGTGATGGTGGGCGGGGGGGGCCCCCTACCCAGCCACTGCACCACGGCCAGGGCCACACAGACCATCCCACACACTTCCACCCTCGGAACCTACTGATGCTTTCCTGCGATGCCCTGCGCCCGTCAGCCCAGCAAAGCCTCCCCCAGCCTCCAAAATACATGGCCTGGGAAGTCTTTTTGACTTGGCTTTCCACCCTAGCATCCTGAAAGAATTCCTGGCCCTCTGCTCCTTCTAAGAGACAGAACACATCACGGTTAAGAGGAAGGACTCAGGAACCAGCTGCTGGAACCAAACTCTGGCTCATTGGGCAAGGTTATCTTTACTTCTCTCCACTTGTTTCTTTGACCTGCAGGATGGAAATAATGCTGGTACTGCCACATGGGGTTTGGGGGAGTATAAGAGTTAGTATGTTTAAAATGATCAGAACAGGGGAACCTGGGTGGCTCAGTCGGTTAAGCATCTGTCTTCAGTTCAGGTCATGACCTCGGAGACCCGGGATCGAGCCCCGCGTCGGGCTCCCTGTTCAGCAGGGAGCCTGCTTCTCCCTCTCCCTCTGCTCTTCCCCCCGCTCATGTTCTCTAATAAATAAATCAATCAATCTTAAAAAAAAAAAAGGTCAGAAGAGCCCTGGCACAGCTGCCAGGCTGTACACATCCACTGTCATGATCGGCTGTTGTCTTTTACATACACTTTCTGCGTAAGCATTTATCAGGCTGGATGCCAGCCACCTGCTTTGACGTCTGTCCAGCCCTCAGACCAGGCTTGCCAATGGACAGACCGCATCTTTGATCTCTATAACCTCTGCAGCTACCACGGAGGTGGGCTCCGAGCAAGGAAGGGGGATCTGTTGTACTGAGGTGCCCCCAAGATGGACGACCCTACGTACCTTCAAAGATGGCGAAGAGAGGGAAGAGCCCCAGAAACATGAGTGGCTGCAGGTGGAACATGGTGTCGATGGGGTTCTGGAGCCCTGCAGAATGAGGGCGGGGGGTGAGTCATCAGGCCCAGCCTGCCTCCACCCTGCCTGGTGCCCGGGGCCCTCTCTCACCAAGTTCCGCCTTCTGCAGGAGCATCTGGGTGAGGGTCCAGCGAATGCCACCGATGAATGAGGCCCCCAGCACCAAGGCAAAGCCCTCCACGTTGAATTGTGTGGACTTGTAGGTGAACATGAAGAGGCCCCCGGCGATGAGGAGGACCACCAGGACCAGTGCCGCACGCTATCAGGGTGGTGAGCAGGGGCCACTGACTGCAGGGTCCTGAGTTGCTCAACCCTGGAGCTTGGGCTCAGGAGCTGTGTTGGCTGACTCTGGGGCAAGAAACCCTTCTTCCCTGTGACCCTGGGGGTTCCGGCCAGCTCCTTCCCATCAACGTAGGCAGGGCTGACATTCAGTGGACATGTACCCAGCATCCCTCCTTGATCTAACCTTCTGATGTGCTTTCCTACAGCTGTTCTAGGCCCCCGGGAGGTCCCCTAGCACCCTGGACCTCGCAAATAAAGGGCGACTGCCTCCAGGACCTGGCTGCATCTGGCCCCTATCCTTGAACCCTTTCTCTTTCTGTCATTCTTTTGGTCATTACACCTGCCACACCAGTTGCTAAGTATTCTCAGCAGTGGCCTGTCCTAGGTCCTTCCTCAGCGACAGGAGTTACTGCCACCTGGGCTGGGCTCGTCTCCTCTGTCACACACAGTGACAAGCCACTGCTCAGACACCCTTTTTAGTCTTAGCATCTGCAGGGATAGGAGGGACCAGGGGAGCTGGGGCCTCACCAGCTCCTCCAGCTTGAAGATCAGGGAGAAGATCAAGATGAAGAGGACAGCGGAAGACTTGGTCATTGTGTACCTGCAAGGACAAATTAGCCACGATGCAGCGCCGGGGCCCAGGGCTCAGACCCACCACCGGGAGAGGAGCCCACTGACTGTGCTGGGAAGGGTGGGAAGCTGTGGGGACCTCTGACTTCCCTGAGGGCACCCGGCTCTGCTCAGGGCAGCCGGGCAATCAGGGTACAAAAGACCAAAGGAAGGCGGCCTGAGTCATCTGGGCTGGTATGTGACCTTTAATTGGAAGAAACCTCTGACGAAGGGGCCTCTGACTATCGCCAGAGAGAAGAGGCTGCGGGTGAACCCTGGGCTCAGTGAGTCCTCTTACTTATCTGCTCCTCCGTGGAGACCGGGATCAGGAAGGAAGGAGGGAAGGGGGAAAAGAGAAGGCAGGGATTGTGTACCCTGAAGTGCAAGGCCAGAGGTGAGAAACAGCTGTTACACCTGCCTCTCTGTACAGGTCAGTGCCCTTCCTCCCCAGCATGACTGGCGCCATTCTGCCGAGCGCCTGGCTCCCCCAGGCCCCCGGGGAAGGCAGGCACAGCACCCCTCGGAGCCCGTCAACTTCCCAGAGCGCTGCTGGCTGTCAGGGCGGAGCTGAGAGCAGGTGCCACTCCCAGAGAGTGGTGGCGTGGCCGGCCCCCAGGCCCGGGGGGCGCCTAGACAGGGTCAGACAGAGCCTGAGCCTGAGCCTGGCGGGAGGCGGGGGGCTGGTACTCACAGCGAGACGGTGATGTAGAGGAAGCTCCAGTTGGACAAGCCCACGTCAAGCGCTGTCGCCAGGGCTGTGGAGATAGGGGCGCCCACCGGACACACGGCCAGGGCGGGCCGGCATGGGCGGGCCAGGTGTTCAAACACTTCCATGAGGCCCCTGAGCGCCCCCTGCTTTGCCCTGGACACCCGGCTTTCTCTCAGGCCCTTGGGCCTTCCTTTCACTCACAGCAACTGAAGGGCTAACTCCTGGCCCACAAAGGGAGGGGGTGCAGCTCCACCATTAGGGGCTCAGGCTGTTCTGATCGGTAAGTGCTGGGAATGTCCCCCAGGAAGAGGATTAATGCGTCTGGTCCCAGCATCCCTCATGAGCAACTCTTCAGAGTGGCTTCTCCTCCCTCAGGATGGAAGGCGCACCCCTCGTGGAGGACCTGGTCCTCCAGGATCTGTCCCTGCCACCCTCTCCGCCCACGTTTCCTCACCAGCGCGGAGTTCCCAGCGCCCCGAGACGCTTTCCGTCCCCCTGCAGACCTACACAGGCACTAAACGCTCGGCCATTGCAGCCCACGCTCTGGGAGACCCTCCCCGCTGGGCCCGGGCTGGCTCCCCGCTCTGTGCCCCGAGGTGCCCCCCACTGTCCCGCCACAGCAAGGTGAGAGCAGGCGTGGGCTCGGTGCGCCGGTCAAGGCCAGTGCTGCATGGGGGGGGCTCTTCCCAGTGCGTGTGAGCGTGCGTGCGTGTTGTGTGTATGTGGGGGGGGGGGCGGGGAGGACACAAGAGGCAGCAGTAGGGCTGGGGGGAGGCAGGCAGAGAGGAGTGAGGGGGGGCGGGGTGGAGAGGGCCTCTGCTCCAAGCCACCAAGGCTCCTTGTTCTTAGCCCACGGCTTCCACGCGACCCCCCTCCAGCCCCCCCCCGCCCACGGCCGCCCCACGGCCACGTACCTGTGGGAGCTACTCTCCTGAGGTAGTCCGTCCAGCTCAGCACCACACGGGCCCTGTGGCTGGAGCACTGAACCAGGGCCCTGGACAGGGCAGAGAACAGGAAGATCACGGCCAGGTGCAGCATCGTCATGAAGAGCGGGAAGTGGAAGCTCTGCGGGACCCAGAGCAGAGACAACCGGGCGGGTTCGCAGCCCCCCATGACCCCCCACGCAGGCCCCCCCCCCACTGCAGGCAGTGGCGCTAACTGGGTGCTTCATCAGGGCTCTACAGCGGCCAGGGGGCTTCCCCCGCCTCCGACATTGCAGTCACTTGGGGTGAGAGCCCCGTAGTTCCAGTTGTGGAGACCAGGCCGAGAGCAGGTGGCAGGGCTCAGTCGGACCACGGTGCTGTCCCCACGGCTTCCACAGGCCTGTCAGCTTCCTGCTCCAGCCCCCCGCCCCCCAGGTCACAGCTAGCGCTGGCCAGTGTGGCCCAACCAGTCATGAAAATACTGAAGTCCTCTGCCAGTTGGTAAACAGTTGCTGCCTTAATCCCAAGTTACCCCAGCTCATCCTCGGTGTCTCCCCCTCTTCCCGATTTCCCCTCAATCCACACATTTGAGGGGAACCCCTGGTGCAGCAGGGCTCTAGGGCCCTGTCCCATCACTAGTGTGACTGGCTTCCAGTCTGATTAGTTGAAGCCTGTGCCATCCTGCTGCTAAATATTCGGGGACGCGGGGGCCATGGCCGCAGCCCCCTCCCCACCAGCCCCCCGCACCGCAAGGCCTGCCCTTACCTTCGTCAGCCATTTGTTGTAGAAGGTGATGCCAATGGAGAAGCAATAGTAGAGAAGGACCAGCCCCAGAGTCAACACCGCCTTCCACACAAAGGCCACGTCGAGGGCCCACCTCCCCATCCGGGGAAGCTCCAACTCCCTCGCTCTGGGTCAGTGGGGGCAGGCACCCCTCCTGAAAACAGCCGCAGGGAGAGCCGGCCGAGCTGGGCCACGACTTTCAACAAGGTCTCCTGGCTGGAGGAGTCCTCTTCGCCTCCATGATTCGGAACCATCCACGGAGCCCCAGGCAGAGGCCTCACCCGAGGGGCTGGTGGCCCGAGCCAACCCTCTCCATGATTAAGTGGACGCAGGCCTCACAGGTCTCCAGGTCCGAGGCTAGAGGAATGGAAAGGAAGCTTGGGTGGCCCGGCAGAGCGAGGGCTGCCCGACTGGTCCGCCCCACCCCTGCCCGCAGGGAGCAGACCAAAGCGGACCCGGGGGTGGGGGAGGCAGGAAGGGGCGCAGGCCCAGCAATGTGCTCCCAGAGCTCCAGTCACATCCACTCTGTCGCCTCAAGCTGTTCTCTATGAATTGCCGCCAAAGTGACCTTTTAAAAACGTAAATCTGATCATGTCAGATCAGATGTCAGCCCTTCAGTGGCTCCCAGCGCTCTTATGATAAAGACCAAGAGCCTTCCTGACCTGTCCCTGCTGGCCTCTCCAGCCTCAGCTCCGGGCTCTCTGTCCCCAGCCCACTGGCTGCCTCAGTTCCCCAAACACACAGGCTCTCTCCTACTGCCTGAAGGAACAGACACGCTGCCCACCCTCCAGTCCTCTCTCAGCTGATGTTACTCAACTTCAGCTCAACCGCTGCTTCCTCAGGGACGACCCCTCCTTGATTGGGTGCTCCCACAGCTCCCCTACTTTCCCTTCAGTGCACCTGTGCAGGGCATGCCCATCTGAGTGGTGTCTGTCCCCTGGGAGGCTGTGCGCTCCAGGAAGACAGGGACCACTGTGCTCATGGTAGTCTTGCGCCCACTGGGCACACTGTGAGTTGTCCATATGGTTTGATGACTCAGTGCAAGAGAGTGGGCACTTGGTTTTCAGGGCACTGATCTGATCTTTAAGGCATTAAAAATGGACCAGGAAACCAGGAAACCAACCTACCCTGCCCTTAGCCTCTAAGGACCACTCCCATAGAGGCCGTGCCTGCTTTAGGGTCTTGCCTAACTAAACCACTCCCAGCCTATCAATCTAGGCAACCCTAATGAGGGTCCAGAGCACACAAACTTTGAGGAGACCGGGCTGACCCAGGTCCACAGCTATCCCACCTGCTGCTTCATGTGTGTGTCCCTTCAGTCACCATCTCCTCCTCTGAGACATTCCCAACCTGCTGAAATGCCACCTCCTGGAAGCCTTCCTAGGACCATCTGATCCAACATACCCTGCTTTCCCCACCTCCAGTCCTTTCTGAAGGGAGTCATCTCATTCACCTCTGTATGCTGGAAGCTGGGTATCACCGCCCTCCCCCGAGGCAAACTGGGAGCTAGCATAAGGCTTTGCTGGAAGGATATGGTAGGGCTGAGGTTCTCGTGAGGGGAACTTCGGAAACCTGTGGGGGTGTTTTGGGGGAACTCTCCTAGCTTTTAGTGATATGGTGGGGGGGGGGGTCCCTGAGAGCGACGGTCCACATAACTAAGAACTGCTCTGCATCCTTTGTAACCTTGACAATCCATGTAGGTATAAGACTTACTTATAAGTACCTGAACCTCGAACACAACTGTGTTTCATTTTTTTTTTTTTTAAGTAAATTCTAGGGCGCCTGGGTGGCTCAGTTGGTTAGGCTGCTGCCTTTGGCTCAGGTCATGATCCCAGGGTCCTGGGATCAAGCCCCGCATTGGGCTCCCTGCTCAGCGGGGAGACTGCTTCTCCTTCCCCCTCTGCCTGCCGCTCCCCCTGCTTGTGCTCTCTCTGTGTCAAATATATAAATAAAATCTTTAAGAAAAAAAAATGTTTAAAAAAATAAATAGATAAAGTAAATTCTATCCCCAGCATGGGGCTCGAACTCACACCCCTGAGATCAAGAGTCACACGCCCTACTGACTGAGACAGCCAGGCGCCCCAAGAACCCAACTGTTTTATCTGTGATACAGAGCAGTTTCTCCATGGTTCTCCTATGCACTACAATTTCCGAGAGTATGTTTGCCATGCGCATGTTTTTGATGTAAGTGTTTTTGATAACGAGTCCGGAGAAACCACACCATCTACAGCAGCGGCCCAGCATGGCCACGGCGCTGTGCACGGTGGCCCGCACGTTCCCCGAGGTCCCGCGGGTGGGGGGAGCACCAGCTGCTTCACCGTGGCTTCTAGCATCCTTGCACCCAGAACTGACGTACTGAAACACATTCTATTCTCAGCGACCTTTTATTATCAGTACGTTGACATCTCCCCGTCACCTCCAGAAGAATCTCCAGTGGCCTACTCGTCTGTCCACGCCTGGATGTCTAATGCCAGGCACTCACCCCCAGCCTGCCCAGCACTGACTCCCGTTTCCCAGGAGCTGTCCAAACCTGCCCCTCTTCCCACCCCAGCCAGGGGCACCTCCATTCACCTGGATGCTCAGGCCAGAAATCTTGTTCCCATCCTGAGTCCTTGCTCCCTCAGCCCACCTTCAATCAGCAAATATTGTCATCTCAGTCTTAAAAAAAGATCCCCAATATGGTCACGTCTCCTGACCACCACTGCCCTCCAGGCCACCGTCCTCTCCCCCCGCAATACAACACGACAGGTTAGTCTCCTCTGCTTCCGCCCGCACCTTCCCCCCCGCAGGTTCCTGCCGGCACAGCTGGAGAGCAGGGTACATGGGCACCAAATCTATGCCTAACAGACCTTAAGGCCCATATTCTTTCCCTATACCCGGGTTTCTCAATCTTGGCGTTATTGATACTTGGGACCAGATCATTCTTTGTGCATTGTGAGATGTCCAGGAGCGATCCTGGTCTCTACCTACTAGTTGCCTAGAGCAGCCCCTCCTCCTCATCCCAAGTTGTGACAACCAAAAATGTCTCCAGACGTGGCCAAATGTCATGGGGGGCAAAAGTGCTCCCTCCTGAGAATGACCACTTACACCACACAGGCAACCACAGTGCATTCTACCTTCTAGCACCTGCTCCCCGGGGTTCCCACCCATGGCAGGGCAGTCTGTACCTTTCTGTGAGTCAACTTCTCACATCTTCTGCTTTTGGTGCAGTTCCTGCTCCAGCAGGGCAATCTGTGCCAACCCCCACTCCCCACCTCCTGTTCAGATCCCACCCTTTCTTCAGCCAGTCCAGGTCCCCCACCTCCAGAAAGTCCCTATGACTACCTCAGCCCACAGGGAGCACTGCCTCCAAGTTAACAACACTCGTTCTCTTACTGTCATTCAGTCACCTAACCCCAAACACAAAATCAGTCCTCAGATAAAGAGGCTCTTGGAAATCATCTAGCCATTTACTCAATGGCCATTTATTAAGCACCATTGTATACCTAGCACTGGAAATAGAGATGTGTAACTGATAAGGTCCCCACCCTTCTTTTATGATAAGGGAAACCAGGCTTTTAAAGGGGCAAATGCTCTTTTTCAAATCTCACCTGCCAAGAAAGGAATTCCATATTCTGCATTACTCTCCAGGGGGCAGCCTAGCTGGGGTGGCAGCCACACCAGGGTAGAGTTGGTGCCCAGCCCCCCGGAGCACCTGGCTCCCCTCAATCTCTGTGACTGTAATGTGGGCAGTGCAGTTTAGTGGTGCAAGTGTGGGCTTGGAGTGAGAAAGACCTGGGATCCAGTCCTGGCTCCTCTGGGAACATTGGGACCCCCGAATGACCTGAACTCTGGACCTCAGTTTCCAGTAAAGGAGGATAAAATCATCCGCCTCTTGGGAAGGGAGTCAATGGCATCCAGTACAGCGCTTGATGGTGGCTTGTGGCAGGGGCTTACACCCCTCCTGGCCCCCTTACAGCAAAACTCTCCCAGGGCCCCCAGCACTACCATCCTTGCTCTCTTGCAGCCCAGACTCACTTCAGCCTGTCCCCACTGCTCCACTGAGTCACCACACCTTCCTCCTTGTTGCCCCTCTGAGGACCAAGTCTCTGTTTTCATCAGCACCTTAAAAACTGACCACTTCCTCCTCCTGCTAAAGCCTCTTGGATGCCCACCACACTCTCCTGCTTTTTCTTTTCTTTTAAAGATTTTATTTATTCATTCAAGACACAGAGATACAGAGAGAGAGAGAGAGCACGAGCGGGGGGAGTGGGAGAGGGAGAAGCAGGCCTCCCGCTGAGCAGGGAGCCTGATGCAGGGCTCGATCCCAGGACCCTGGGATCATGACCCGAGCCGAAGGCAGACGCTTAACCATCTGAGCCACCCAGGCGCCCCTCTCCTGCTTTTTCTTCTGCTTTTCTGGACTCCTGGACTTCTTTGCTGGCTCCTCCTGTCAACCAACCTGTAAAAGTTCATTCTCCCCTGAGTAATCTCATCCCATCTGATGGACATTCCAGTGATTTCTAAATTCTTTTCATTAGCCCTACCCTTTTCTGCCAGCTCCAGGCTGGTACATCAAAGAGTCTCCTTGGTAGCTCCACCCAAGATACCTCAAACTGAAGGTGCCCCCAACCTATTCCAAAGTCATTAGTAAATGCCAGCACAATACACCTGGTTACTTAAGCCTAAGTCCCCAAATGAATGATGAACTCATCCTTGACCACTCTTTCCTTCCTTCCTCCAATCCTATCCTGTCAGTTCCTCCTCCCAGATCCCTGTGGACCAGCTACCCGTCTTCACCTGCGCTCGGCCATCAGTCTAAGGCACGCTGATCTCTCACCTAGGGACTGCAGCGGTCTCCTAACTGGTGTCCCTGCTTCCTCCTTTTCCCCGACACAGCCAGGAGTCCACACAGCAGCGGGAGTGAAGGCTTACGCACTGACAGCAGACCACGCCCTCATAGGGCGAATCCCAAGCCCCGAGCAGGCCCGCGAGGAGGCCTTAAACCATCTGGCCTCTGCCCGTGTCTGCAACCTCGTTCTCCCGCCACTGCCCCGGAGCCCGCCACGCTGGCCCTTGGCCGCTTGCCAGGCCCGTCGAGCCCGCGTCCTTCTTTGCACTAGCCGTTCCCTCTCCCGCGGACCTTTGCGCGGACCTTTGCTCGGCTGAACCCTCCTCGAGGGCCCGCTCCTCATCCTCTTGGCACCTCCCACCAGCTGACGTTGCCCTGTTTGCCCACGTGTTTACTGCGCGCCCCGCACTCCCACCCCACCGCGGGATGCGGCTCTCGGCGGGCCGGGCCGCGTCCGCGCAGGTCCGCCCGGGTCGGGACCCGGCTCGTCGCCGCGCGCGCAGGAAGCGCCGGGGAAGCGCGCGCGGCAGGCGGCCGGGGAGGGCGAGTGGAGGCCCCGGCCCCTCCACGGCGCGGACACGGAGGCCCGGGAAGGACAGGAGCTCGGGCGGGCTGCGCCGCGCAGAGCCCGGCCGGGACCCCGCTTCCCGGCCCGGGCCGGCCGTCCCCCGCCCTCGGGAGCGCGCGCAGGGCCCGCGGCGCGCCCACTCACCTCGGCCGCAGGCGCTCCGGGCCGGATCATCCCGCCGGAAGTGCCGGGCCGAGCGCCGCCGCGGGGGGGCACTTCCGCCGAAAGACGCCGGGGGCGGGGCCTGCCGGCGGCGGGGCGGGGCGCGGCGGGGCTCAGGAGGTGGGCCCGCTGGCACCGTCCTCGAGACCCAGCGCTGAGCAACCCCTGTGCTGTCTTAGCTTATCTCTTGCGCTCCATCGGCCTCGCTCTGGAGCCCCGGTGCGTGCTGCGGAGGCATGCGTACCCGGGGCAGCTGGAAAATAGCCACCTGTTTACTTTTTTTTTTTTTTAAGATTTTATTTATTTGACAGAGAGAGACAGCGAGAGAGGGGGCACAAGCAGGGGGAGGTGGGAGAGGGAGAAGCAGCCTTCCCGCGACCAGGGAGCCTGATGAGGGGCTCCATCGGGACTCCATCCCAGGACGCTGGGATCATGACCTGAGCCGAAGGTAGACACTAAACGGCTGAGCCACCGGGCGCCCCCACCTGTTTACTTCTACGGAACAGATTAATTTACCTTATTCCAACCCAGTGCTGGGCAATCATAGAACCACAAAGATAAAGAAATCTCTCATGGGCTTTTTCTTCTGCGAGCTTAAGCCAGCTGAGGAGTGTGATAAGTCAGGGGCATTAAATTTTAGGACTTAGAAGATCCATGGGAGATAATAATACACATTTGTGAAACATTTGTGTGCCTTAAACTTTCTAAGAATTATCTTAATTTCAGTAGATTGAGTGGGGGGTGGGGGGAGTGTCAAGGCAGAGGAAATGAGGAGAGGGGAAGGCTGGGGCCTGGCTTAAAGCCCAGCTGTTTATAAGGGGAGTTAACAAAAGCTGTGGTTGGAAAAGTAGCTGTGGGGCAGTTGCAGTGGTCTCAAAAATGCCAGCTAGGAAATTCAGATCCCACTCATGTTGCAGGATGGATTAAAAGAGGCAGAGCCTGGTGCAAGAACCCCCAGGAGGGCAGAGCAGGCTAGGGTTGCAGAATGGGGGCCAGTTAGGGGTTTTTTGCCCTCTCCTCCCAGTGCCTCCTGTGCTCTCCTCTAACACTGGCTGCAAACATGGATCCTTGCGAGTGACTCGGCCAGCTTCCCCGGCCCCTCTGAACAGAATGTTCAAGCCCAGAGTGTAAGCAGTGCATTATGCAAACCCCTGCTGCCCCCTGCCCCCGCCAGCTGGCATCCTGCAGCCGAGTTTGTTCATTCAGCACTTACCGAGTACCCACAATGGCACCCATCACTGCCCAAGGTCTTGGCTGTGTTCAATCCTCAAGGCCTGCACTGCACGCACTTGCTGTGCCTTTCGAAAGAGCTTGTCCTCGCCCCCTTCTCCCTCAGAGGGAAAAGAAAGTATCTATTTTCATCACCACCCTCATTCAAGCCTCCCAGCTACCAAGGCTGAGTTTTGGAGCAACAGCCTAAAACACCAGCTGGAAGGCTGGGCACTAAGCACCGGCGACACACAGGGTGAAGAACGTGTCTTCTTTGTAAGTCACAAGAATGTGAGCTGTTCCCTGGCTGCGTCCCTGGCAGGGGGGAGAGGGAGGCTATGCTCATGGGGGTGTACGGTATGCCGTTCCTGGCCGTGCCCGGCAAGCCGCAGCAGAAAACACTTTGTCCTGGTGCAACAATCTGTGAGCATCCTGAACTGTCGAGGTGTGTGTGTGTGTGCGCGCGCGTGTGTGTGCGTGCACATGCCCAGGGAGGGCAAAGTGGTTGAAAAGACATAATGAAATGAAAGCTTGTCAAGGTGAAAGCTCCCTTGGGCGGAGAGCAAGTACAGAGAAACAGCTGTTAATAGGTACCACGGTACGTACATGAAAGAGTATTTATTGAAAACATGGTTACTGATGGGAAGCTCCTGGCTGCTCTCGGTTACTCTCTTGGCTCACAACTGGAAGTGGTATTTTTCTTTTTCTTTTTTTTGTTTTAGGGAGAGCCTCCAATTTTATTTTCCCTCAAACATTCCGTCCTAGGATAGGTAGATCTTATATAAATATATATACACGTCTGTATAAGTATGGCCTCTAGTAAAGAAAATATATAGTACACTCTTCATCGGGCAGTACCTACCATGCCGGCCTACCAAGACTGAATGCCGCTGTGTTCACATGTCCAAGGAGAGAGGCTGGGCGCGTGGTTTACATGTGCCGCAGCACCAGGGAAGCCCGTGGGCACAGCCGTGGCCTCAGCTAGCTCCCTGAAATCATGGCCAGTGGCAGAAACCACAGCACTGGGATGGGAGGGCGAAGGGAAGGCCAAACTTCCTGAGGTCGGGGAGGCCAAAGGAAAGCAAAGAGGAGGGGGCTGCCATTCAGGTTAGGCGGGAGATTTCTCTCTAAGGAAGGAAAAGATAAAAATGGCGGGGGGGGGGGGGAAGGGAGTGGACTCCAGTGGCCTCACCAGTCTCGGCCCAGGCCTTGTCTGGGCTCTCCCTGCAGAGTTCTTTGAGACTAGAGGGTAGGACTTAGCTCGCATGTCTTTGACTTGCCAGGATGAGAGCCTGAGAGCTTGGTAGGGAGAACTTTCCATCCGCCCAGACAACTGTGTGGGCAAGAGAGATCTGGTGGCTCCGGAGACCAGAGATGTTAGAGCCGAGCCTCAGTAGCAGCAGCTTACTGGCACTGAATGAGGCCAGAGTGAGCCCTCACGAAGGCGACGAAAGCAAGGGCAAGGCATCTACCAAGCAAAGGCCAAGGCCTCTGCTTGGATCTGAGACACAGGCACGGGTCACCCAAAGGCAGTCTCTCTGAGGCTCTCAACACACCTAGAACGTCTGTCCTCTGCGGGCAGCCTTTGCTGGGCTAGCTCTTGCCCACACGGGATCCAGCTGACCCGAGAGCAGGCTCAGGAAGAAAAGGTGAGTGACTCTTGTTAACTCCAGCCCAAGCAGTCCCTGGCCCGGAAGACAAGGGCGTCTGCTATTCATTCCTCACGCTCCGATCCCAGGCTCCGCGGTGACAGCGAGGGCCGAGCACCCTGCCTTCGTGACTTATGGTGGGCAGGGACCAAGAAGAAGCTCTGGGTGGTCTGAGGGGAGTCTGAGGAATGGCTGGCATTCACTGGCCACCGTGGTCACTACAGATTCTGTACAAGCAAAAGACAAGGCACCAGTCTGTGGGTGTTTCTCCTGGGCCCCAAATCCCTTCCTGGCTACCGTGGAGTCTGGCTCCAGGCTCAGCCGTAGTGATAGACAAAGTCATAGCTGCTGGGCTCCTTGGGCACTGGCGGCGGGGCTTCAGGAATCTGGATGTTCTCCAGATCCAGGAGCCGCAGCTTCATCTCCATGCTCAGCAGGGTGTCCAGGTCACTCTTGGTCAGCTCGCTGGACATGTCCTTCCCCAGAAGGGCACTGAGGCCATCGATCCAGATGCAGTACTGTGGAAGCAAGTTGTAAAACATCACATGGTGGCCCCTGGTCAGCAGGAGGGCCTGCCGAGGTCCCTTTGATGACAGGATTCACCGTAGTCTCTTTTGACACTACTTAGTATAGGCAGAGCTGATTTGGGATAATGGCAAAGATAAAATGGGAGGTGATCATTCACTTTCAAAAAAAAAAAAAAAAAAACCTTTTGGCTTTTATGAGGGATTTACATTTAAGCTTCCTAAGATAATCTGAAATATGATTTATTTTTATTTATTTTTTTAAATATGATTTTTAAAAAATGCAACTAATGAATACAGCAAAACAAGACCTGAGTACTGGGGCATCAACTAGCCGAAACTGCCTAGGAAATGAGAAATGGTTGGGGGGAGGGGGATAAATATTAGGGAAAAAAAGCAGGACCCAAAAGGAATCACTGTAGCATCTCAATTTTATTTCAAAAAAAGTTAAAAAAAAAAAAAAAAAAGCCCAGTCAACAAATGTTAAAAGTAAGTGCTAGAGAAATTGAACTTGAGGGTCTCATGATAAGGAGGAATAACAGAGAACTGTCGACCTATCCCTCTCTCACTCCTGCTCAGTCTTTTTCCCTGCCTTTGCTCACCTGTCTCCCCACCTGCTAGTTCTTCACTTCTTCCCAACAGAATTCCACTGGCAGCTCGGGGCTGCCAAAGTGTCTCCTCTTCCAGAAGCCCCACCTCTAGTGCCCTCTGATGCTCCCCAAGCTCAGCAGCCACACAGGGCTCAAGCACAGTTACTCATGTAACACCGAGTATCTTCCAGTGCTGCAGGTACCACTGCGGGGGCCCATCAGGCGGACCAGACCCGTCAGCCCCAAAGCCCAGGCCAGACCCTCTACCACCTGTGCCCAGGAGCCCTGAGGACGGAGGATCTGTCGGGTTCGCTCGGGAAGGTGGCCATGCGGAGACTGAAAAGGGGGAGAGTTTTCCCAGTCCGGACAAGTTCGGTTATCCCCTGTGACCCTGATTTTCTAACTGCAACTTATGGCTGCTGCTGAAGAGCAGTAAGCTGGGGAGCCCAGCCCAGGGGGATGGACGCCAGCCTGGCAGATCGCCGGCGCCAAAAAGCCTTCATGACACGCTGTGGTCCCCTGCCTCTGGGGGATGTCCCTGTTCTGCCCACTCCTGCCTTCAGCTGAAGTCACAGAAGGGGCGGGGCTGTCCAAAGCGGGACCACACTGCTTACCTCATATTTGTTAGGTGCGATGAAGTTTAAGGTCTCATCAGGGTCATACAGGATGGAGAACGCCAACTCCAACACCTCCTGAAAGAGAAAGGGTTTCAGTTCCGTGGGGGCGGGGGTGGCCTGGGCTCTGAGCGCCAAGATCCTGGCCAAATTCCTTGTCACCTGGCACCGTCACTGAAGGCACTGATTCAGATGTGGTATCACCAGGCCCCCAGCACGTGCACCAGTGTGGCTGGAGACGAGGCGTCGTGGTACGAGCGCTAACTCACCCACCCCCCACCTGAGTCACACCTAACATGTGGATGCTCCTAACACTGGAGAAAAGTCATTTCTCAACACTCAAAACCTCTGTATCTCAGAGTCCAAGACTGTAGGTGACCTACATATGTAGGTATGTATGTTGGTGATCAGACTGAAAGTCTTAACGGTTTAGAAACCCACCACAACAATAACAAATTGTGGCCAAAGATGACAGAATTTAAGCATCAACAACATAACTGTAATGGACTGGGACAAATATCAATTTGCTTAAATCCATGAGTTCATAGTACTACTAAACAAAACAAAACAAAACACATACACAAAATTGGTCAATGTTGGATGATACCAGAGAACCAACTCACTGTTTTAAAAGTAGGTACTTTTATAAAAGGAAAGAATCAAGCACTTACTCTCCTTTCTTATATAAACTGGACCACTGGGAAGCCAAGAGTAGATGATGGTAAGTTTCTGTTTAGAGAAGTAGTTCAGCTCATAAATGAGAATGACCGCATTAGAACACCACTAGTTTGCAAATCTTAATTTACTCGTGGAAGAGGCACTTAGCACCAAGAGTCTGCTAACATCGCAAAAAGAAAGACGATCACATCATGTGTCTCTTGATAGAACATAACGCCACCTAGGAAGTCATCCTGTCCACCCCCCCAGCAAAAAAGGGGGTCAAACCTGAACTGGATCAAGCCTCCCCCTAAATCTCTCCACCAACGTACAGATCTGGGACAGAGAAGCAAGTTAAACTATACCACGGGGAGACAATCAGCACATTTCAGACTCTGAGAAACTACCAAACAAGCAACCTGGTTTCTTCAACTAATAAACCGCAAAGAGGAAAACAAAGATGGAAAAGAGAAAGAGGAACTAAAGACTAACCACAATGTGCATATCCTATTTGGATTCTGTTTCAGTAACAAAACGGGTATGAGTATGTGTATGTGTGCACGTGTGTGTGTGCACGTAAGCATTTATAAATTTTTATACAGAGAAATTATGTTATTTATAAGAATGCAAACATATATGGAATATTTGATATTAAATGACAACTTTTAAAATTTCTTTTCAGGTGTGATAACAGTATTGCAATTATGTGAAGAGTCCTTATCATTTACAGATACATTCTAAATATTTAAGAGGAAGTGACATCATACTTGATTTTTTTCTTTGATGTAATTAAATAAGCGGATGGGTAGGACCGGCCACGGTTGTTGAGGCTGGGTGATGCGTATGTGGGGGTTCTATCTGTTTCTGTGTATGTTCAAAACTGTTCTTAGTAAGAGAGCCGTAGGAATAACTTAGAGGGAGAGAAGGGGGGCGGGAGAGCGTGTACTTAAACCGCGACTACCGCCTGAACCCTCCGGCGTCACCGTGACCGTGACCGTGACCATGACTCCGGCAGGCTTGCTGCTCCGCTCACCTTGTTCTGTTTCAGAGCGCTCTTCTCTTTCATGTGGGGGCAATCCTTCCCAGTGACGATGGCCTTAATGTCTGCAACAGGAACTGGGAAATGAAGGGCATTAGTCTCTGGAAGATTCACGCTGCGAGTGGGTCTTTGCATCAGTGCTGGAAGGGGAGCCCCAGCCCCCAGACCAAAGGGCTGTGTCAGCTCAGACAGAGTGGCCTGGTGCTACTTCCCGGGGCATGGCCTGCTGGGCTGCGTCCAATCTCACCGGGGGTCAGTTCAGGGCTTTGGGATCGTCTCCCCGAGGACCGGAGCCTTAGACGCTCACGTCACTTCCACGGCACCGTGAGGAAGGCGACAAGGCCCCCAGCGCAAACAGCCGTGCTCACTGCCTGCCAGCCCCTGCCCTAAGGCCTTGACGTACATGACTCATTCAATTCTGACGAGGGACATGTGCCTATTGCTCCCATTTCGCACGAGAAACCAAGGCAGAGGTGCGAGTTAACCTGCATTAATTAGAATTACCGGCAAAGCTTGGATTGGAGCCCAGGCAGTCTGGCTCCGGAGCCCCGGCTGTGCCACCGCCTTTCGGTAGGTACAGTCTGGTAGCGCCCCTGACAGTCTACCAGCCCCATTCCCACTGGGGATCCCACGGGCTTCCCCGAGCAGCCCTGTGAGGTAGTCCAGGTAGAGAGGACCTCTGACAGATGAGCAGACAGGTCCAGGGAGACAAGTGGTCCACGACCAGATAATCGGCTTGAGACAGCCAGGACTAAAACTCAGGTCTCCTGGGGCGCCTGGGTGGCTCAGTCAGTTAAGCGTCTGCATTCGGCCCAGGTCATGATCCCAGGGTCCTGGGATCGAGCCCAGTGTCAGGCTCTCTGCTCAGCGGGGCGTCTGCTTCTCCCTCTCCCTAGTCCTGCTGCCCTCCCTGCTTGTGCTCTCTCTCTCTCTTTCTGTCAAATAAATAAATAAAATCTTTTAAAAAAAAACAAAAAAAACTCAGGTCTCCTGACATCGAGTCCAGCTACTATGACACATTGACAGAGAAATGAACCTACTTTTCTCCTGCAGGGATTCAAACGTCACCTCCCCTTGAGGGTTGTCATCCAAGTCACCATAGTGCAGGACTTTGTGGTTCAGTGCCAAGCGGCAGTACCAGAAACGTTCTGGAACACAAGGCAAGACAAGCAGGTGACCAGGGACAGTTCTGGCAAAGGCCAGGGCACATGAAGGGCAAAAGGATGACATGTTCCCGGCCTGCTCTCTGCAGGCTCTGTCCGGCAGGCTCCCTGCCCCGTGTGGTGACTCGGAGAGGTAAGGACCAGCCCAGCCGCCCAGACCCCCTCACCTTGCCTCCGACGGTTCCCAATCTTCCGGAAGCTGCTGCCCTCACAGAGCCGGTTCAGCCGCTGCTGCTTGATCAGCTCCAGGATCTCAGGCTGGATCTTCTCCCTCAGCTCCCTGGGGGGACGCGCACGGAAGCAAGGGGAGGTGAAGACACGGCAGGGCTGGTGGTGCCTCCCCCCCACCCCACCCCCCGCCGCCCCCCGCCACCCAGAGGCACTTACACGATTGGCGGGGACTGGAAGTCATCCTGACTCATCCGCTCGGATTGGCGCAGTCGCAGGATCTCAGAGTAGCTCAGGCTACGCAGTTTGCTCTTGAACTGATCCAAAGAGCTGGGTTTGGAGGGCAAAGCTCGAGTGATCTGCTCTCGGACCACCTGCATGACCTGAGCGGGAAGGAAGCCGGCTGCCTCAGTCCCTCTGCTGAGGGGCCAGGCCCGGTGCAGGGAGCCCGGCTCTGCCCCCGCCCTGGAGTCACCCCAGACACCTGCTGGGTGAGCAAGAATACTGACTCTCCGAGGCACACACCTTCTTAGGTGGTTCTCGGGAACAAATGCCTGCTAGGGACAAATGCTTTCTTTCCCACAAATTTCAACTAGTCGACAGTGTGCTGAAATGAGCACAGGTTTGGAAGTCGGAGAGAAAGAGGCTCAGATCCTGACCCCATCTCTTAATCTGTGCCTTGAGCAAGCCGCTTGCCGTCTGCAGGCCTCCCTCTCCTCATCTCTAAAGCCAGAGAAAGGAAGACTCGATTTTGGATATACACTTCCTCAAACAATAGTGAAAGAGAAAACAGGCCATCCCATGGCCCGTCGGGCAGCTCTGCGCCCACGCAGGGCAAAGTGTACAAGAGAAAAGACTAGAGGAAGACGTGAACATGGTCATCACTGGGTGGTGGACTACAGAGAACTTTCTCCTCCTCATACCTTGCAGATTGTTTACAATGAGCTGAGTGGCTTCTGGACTGTCAGCTTTTGACGGCCCAGCAGTGAGTGCTCTGTGGAGCGTGGGGACTTGGGTGTGCGTCAGGAATGACTACTGAGTGGATAGCCAGGACGGGCCTATCCTGCCAGTCCACACCTCTCCCTAACGTTTCCTGGCCACGGAACCGCAGCAGGGCCTGACATAGTAAGTGCTCAGTCAACCAGCGCTTGTACGGTTAGGCTTAGCCTCCTGCCCTCTACGGGACATAGGCGGGCAGGTACTGGCTCCTCTGGGGCCATGAGGGGCCCAGGGCACCGAGGGGCAGACCCCTGCTCCAGGCCACAGAGGAAGCACAAGCAGAGGGGCCCAAGGTTCTCCGGTGTGGCATCTTGTGACCCGGGGCTGCCGACACGCTGGTTTCCCAACTCAGGGGCTCCCCAGGCTCCGGAGAGTGGTCACAGACTGTCACGTGACGGCCTCAAGTTGTGGGCGTCAGAGCTCTGTGACACGGACCTTGTTGAAGTCCTCGGCTGTCGCCCTCATCTCCTTCCAGGTCTTGTTCAGCAGCTGGATGCAGATCCCGAAGAGCTCCTCAAACGCGCGGTCATGGGTAAAGAACATCGGGTGGTAGTCGTTGCGGCCCTCGTTGGCTACGGAGGAAGAGAAGCAGGGAGGGTGAGGCTGGGCGCTCGCGTGCACTCAAGTCCCGAGGAACAAAAGCAGAGCAAGGCCAAGGTGAGTGAAGAGTGTGGGATGGGCCTTTCTCTACTTGCTCAGCTTTCTTCTTTCGGTCTGGCTCTGCCCTCTCTCAGGCTCGGCTAGCCTGACACACGGGGCCAAATGGATGGAGGCGCAGCTCCTGAACACGTGAAATGACCCGCTCAAACCAAGCAGCAGCCATGATTCCCAAAAGCGAGGATAAGACGGCTCACGGCTCACCCGGTGACTGCCCACACAAAGCACACTAGTTGTCCCGTCCCACTGACCCCTAGCTTTGTAACCCCGAGTCCCCCTAGGCTCCTGATTACGGAGTCGCTGAAAGAAGAGGGGGGTGGCTGGGACTTACGCAGCTCCCCAACCTGCAGGATTTCACAGAGCATTTTGGTGAGCTCGATGGCGCTGCGGCCGAAGGGGCACTCGTGTTTGTCCTCCCGGCTACTGTTCTCCAAGACGATCTGGGGGGAGGAAGGCAGGGGGATTAGGGAGGCGAGACATGTGGTGGCAGGGCTGAGCCAGCTGGCCCCCAGCTGTTACCCGGATGTAGGTGTCCTGATGGACTTTAGCCAAGTACAGCATGTTGTCCAAGGCCAGCATTCCAGGAGGAGTCTGGGTAAAGTCCATCGCTGGGTTGATATGGTTCTGGGGAAATAAAGGAACCGGACTTGAGACTCGGTAGCCTCCCGTGTGCGGTGCCACCTGAGGGGACGCCCTACTGCCCTCCTGTCCATGCCACTAGCTCTTGTGTTACCTCCTTCCTGCCCACCATCTCTGCGAGACGGGGAGCTCCTGACCTGGGACTGTGCTGACTCATTCCGTCTCCCCAGCACCCAGCATACTGTGTGCTGAGTGGGTCGGTGCATGCTAAGTGTTTAATTGAATTAACTCCATCATCAAATGTGTCCTACCATAAGATATCCACTTCTGCTTTTCAAAGCACCTCGCTGCTTTCAGGAGAGGTCCTCTCTTTACCCATGTGACTGACCTCTTGGACCCTCCAACAGATGGATTCGTTCCAAGGGGCCAAATGCTGCACGGAAATGCATGACCTCCCAGCGCCAAGGCCAACTAAGTGTCAGGGCCCCTCCAGCTTCTTGGTGTCATCGATTCCAGGGCCACCATGATGAAGGGGGGGTCCTCGGGGCTCTGTGTGGGTGCGCCCTCTGACCTCCTGTCAGGGGAGCAGGCCTCCCAAGATCCATACTTTGGGAAACTTACAGTAAATCCCAGCATTTTGTAGTCCTTGGTATACATGGCTTTGCGCTTCTCAGTCCCACTCCCGGGGACACTGCTAGGGTCGGACTCTGCATCAAATGCGATCCTTCTCAGTTCAAATATAATGTCTCTTTGAGCCTGAGAAGTGAAACGGACAGCCAGCAGGTAAATCAGCTAACCCAGGGAAGCAAGGAAAAGAAAGAGCAGGCTGGGCTTTCCTGGGCAGGACCCTGGCCCTGCTCAGTCTCCGAGAAGGCATCACCTCCGCCTTCAAGGGACAGAGGTGGGCTTGGCCCAGAGAGTCACTCAGCGGGAAGAGACGGCAGGGAGGTAGAGCCAGGTTTCCAGGGCAACACAAACCATTTCTGCAGACACAATCGAGCACAGTCCCTGGCACGCATCAGGTGCTCAGCGCGGAGCCTAACGGTGGAATGCACCACATCAAACGGCGTACAACTTAAGCCAGGAGTACTTGGTCCCACGGAGCACCTACCTGGTCATTGGGGTCCATCTTGGTCATCATCCTTTCTTCCAGAAGGTTAAAGGTCAGGACTTGCAGGACATACAGCTGATGGGCCATCTCAGTTTTGATTGGGCGGTTCCCTCGGATCACATGCTGGAAAAAGCAAAGGCAGGGGCAAGGGCTGAACCGATTTTCTTCTCCTGAAGACTCACATCCATGCTGGTGAAAAAGAAAGTATGCTGGGCAGGGAACAGGGTTTCCCTCCCACACACGGAACTTGGAGACTTCGTGTTCTAGAAGGGATGGAGCATGAAAGGTCTCGATTCAGGCTGAGATGATTCACTGCAGGCCCCAAGGGCACAGTCCCTTTTTCCGCACTCCCCTGGGCAGGGGAAGTGGAACCAAGGGCAGAGGCTGTATCCGGTCACGCCAAAGACAAGGGAGGCTGCCCTGCTACGATTCTGACGCAGGGCTCAGTGGCTGGACCTTCCTCCAAGTGGGCACTCAATCCAAGACAACAGACAGTGTGTGCGGAGGACTCCGCTTTGTCTTCCCGTAGAAAAATACAATGTTGTGCATGGCCTCACCAAGTAGAGGCTTTAGGAAAGGACATTTTCCTGAAGTAGTATGGAGACACCTACACAAAGGAGAGCACCTAATGCTCCTTGTCCAGCCCCCAACGTTCCCCCTGCCACCTTCTCTCCTATCACTCTGTGTATGCTCCCCTCCCTGTGTCCCCTGTATTGTCCCGCCCCCTCTCTTTCCATGACCCCCACCATGCCTTCTCAGTTCTCACCTCCGTCCCTCTGACGCCCACCCCACTTCAGGCTCCCCCCTTCCCTCATACCCCACCTCTTTTTCTCACATGCTACCTCTCCCTGTGTCCCTTGGGTTGATCAACGCCTGGCGACGTTCTTGCCTCCTATTGCCCTGCTCTCACTCCCACAATGGCTGCTCTTCCTGGCTTGCTCCCTCGTATTTCTTGCTTTTTCTCTCTTACCCGCCATCTTGAATCGTTCTTGGTCTCTTCTCACCCAAATGAGACTCTTGCCCAGTTTCCCACACACACTCCCTCCGTGTCCTTCATGTTCTCTCACTCAGTCTAGCTCTATGTCTCCGGAGCTGTGCTGTCCAATATGGAAGCCACTCGGCATATGTTAGAATTCACTGAAGTTAAAAATTCAGGTCTTTGGTCACACTAGCTAGATTTTAAGCTCAACAGGTATAGGTAGCCAGTGACTACCACCCAATGATAGAGTAGATATAAAACATTTCTGATGTGGGAAAAAAAAGGCAGAAGAAAAATTATTAAATTTCCTTACTACCCAGAGCCCACTGACAAGTCCTTCAAACAGGCAGAGTGACATTCCTCTAGGGACTCAACTGCCTCAATGTTAATACTTTGCTAAGGGCAAAAGGCAATCCTAGCCTGACCGCCAACCCCCCCCCCCTCCCCAGGATCCTGTAAGTCTACTTTAACATATAAGAATTCCTTTGGAAACTTCCTTTATCTCTAAACCCCCCCAAGATACATGTTGGCAATCATCCCCCAAGCATATGGCCCACTGATACACATCTGAAGGGTCTCATGACTAAGGTTTTATTAGACAGTAATAAATGACCTTTTCCCAACAATAGCTAGCCCCCTCAAGGTCCTGGAAACCTTGCTTCCAAAATTCCTCAGAGACTTACACCATCCCTAACCCCCTCCTGACTTGAAAGTATATAATGGGCCCCTCCTCATGACCCCCATGCAGTTCTTTCTGCCCATGGGTCCCCATGCTGTAATAAAATCACCTCTTTGCACCAAAGAAAGACGTCTCAAGAATTCTTTCTTGGCCGTCGGCTTCGAATCCTAATAACGTCTTTCCTACATCAATTTCCATTATCACAGAAAGTTCTTCCAGACAGCACTGCTCTAAAGCTCCGTAACTCTAAAGTTTGCTCTGGCTCGAGATCAATGTCTTTAGACCTGTGCAGTCCCAATCTGGTAGCCACCAGCCACATGGGGCTGCTGAACACCTAAAATGTGGCTAGTCCAAACTGAGATATGTCGCAAATGTAAAATGTACGCCAGATCTCAGAGCCTTAGTGTAAAAAAAAGAAAATGTAAAATATGTCATTACCAATTTTTTTCTATTGATTACGCATTGAAATCATAGTATTTGGGATATAGTGGGTTAAATTAAATATATTATTGAAATTGATTGCCCATATTCCTTTTTTACTGTTGCTACTCTAACATTTAAAATGAAATAAATGGGGGCGCCTGGGTGGCTCAGTCATTAAGCGTCTGCCTTCGGCTCAGGTCATGATCCCGGGGTCCTGGGATCCAGGCCCACACTGGGCTCCCTGCTCAGCGGGAAGCCTGCTTCTCCCTCTCCCACTCCCCCTGCTTGTGTTCCCTCTCTCGCTGTCTCTCTCTGTGTCAAATAAATAAAATCCTTAAAAAAAAAAAAATGAAATAAGTGGCTCACGCTATATTTCCACTTGACGGCGCTGCTCAGACTTCCTTTCCCTGACATGTGACTCCAGAGTGTTCTTCATTTCTCTAGATCTGCACAGCTTAATACGGCAGCCACAAGCCACATGTGGGTATTTTAACTGAAATTTTTAAAAATTACAAATTTAGCTCCCCCGTTGCACTACACACATTTCAGGTGCTCAGGAGCCACACATGGCCAGTGGCCCCCATTCTGGACGGCACCTCCATGCTGCAGAAGGTTCCACGGGCAGTGCTGCTCCTAACCCCTCACCAGTGTGTGCTAAGGCCCTCACCTCCTCCACATGGTGGCTGTCTGCTGCTCTCCGCTCCCCCCGCCCTAGCAAGCCACCCCACCCCCAGCCTCTCGCTGCGGGGTCTCCTCAGGGCCCCCCTCCACACCTCGTTTTGCCTCCCTCTGAGCCTCTTCCTTTCTCCGTGCCCCCTCCCTCTGCCACTCCGATGCCTCCCTACCCTTCCTTCCTCCTCTCCTCTCTCCATAATTCATCAAACCACTTTGAGAACCACCCCAGTTAATGTGATATGGTTTTTGTTCACTTGAATCCCCCTTTCTCAAACTTAGAGACATCACAGCGGGGAGGTAATCACTCAGCCCGTCTGAGAAGTCACGGTTGCAGAGCTTTTAGCTCAAGTCCTACTTGAGTGCGGAGGGATTCAAGGCCTGCACTCTTTGGCTTCACTCTGTGAACTGCTGGGACTTCAGTGAGCACGCATTAACCATTTCGGAGCAAACCATTTAAGTCCTGAGTCCTGACCCTGAATTGTCTTCTCTAGTAGAATCTTCGCTTGTTCCAAGGTTTGTCCAGAAATGAGCGGAACTAATCCCACTGAGGTAAATAATAAGCCTCGAAATGCATTACATTTCCCTTAGAAGGGTCCCCCCTCCCACACATGCACAGGACGGCACCTAAGAGGGCTGCTCAGGAATGTGGACAAGCACGCGTGGGACCTATGTGCTCTGCATGATTCACGGGCGGTGGGCCGAAGCGTCTGCTCGCGTCCCTCCTGCCTGGCTGGCGGTGGGGCTCTGACCAGGGAAACGGCCAGTAGGCAGGAGCTGGTTCTGCAAAGTGAAGAGGTGGGCTCTGTGTGTTCAGAGCAGGCCGTTGCTTGACTTTGCAAGTGCTCAGAGCTCACTTCTTGAATTCTACCTTTGTCTCCTGCTTACAGTAAAAGAACTGCTGATGTGAGCTGGGTGCTTACCAAGGGCCAGGCACCCTGCTAAGCGCTGTAAATATAAGAGCTCATTCAGGCCTCACATCCAGATGAGCAAATCAAAGCAAATCGAAGTTAAGTGAATTGCTCAAGATCAAAGATTGGTTAATGGCAGAGTGGAGGCTGGTGACTCTAAAGTTCGTGCTCAGAATTACCAAGCCTTTCACACCTGACTTCTCATTTCTCGTTTTATTCCTTTCACTGTGGCCTCCTGGTTTTCCCTTGGTTTTGACAACTGATAAAACGGCCTCCCTTTCACCCAGATCCCCAGCTCTCTTCTCCAGCTCTTACCTGCCCCCCACCCCGCCCCAGCCACTCTTTCCCACCCACATCCCCGCGTGGGGACAGGGAGTCAGCCCTCTTCTCAGAGGCCTCCCTCCCCGCCACCTCCCCCTCTACTTTCCTCCCTCATACACCCCCAAGAAACACACACACCTGCTAGTGTGAGGTTTCTAAATGCCAGCCTGGTTATGTCACCATCCCTATGAAATCCCCTCAACTGCGCTTGGGAGAGAGACTAAGGCCCTACTTGACCTGGTCTTTGCTGCGCTCCAGCCTCCAGCCCCAGCACGCATCTGCTCCTTGACCCACCCTCCGCCCAGTCACACACCCCTTCTCGGTCTGCTGAGGAAGCCTCAGCCTCACCTGCCCTCACTCCTCTAGAGGCTTCCAGACACCTGCTACCCCTCCATCCCCCAGACCGTGAAGCTCTATGGAAGCACTGAGCACACGGTGTTCTGGCGCCGTCCCAGGGAACCGGAATATCTTTGAGAGCAAACACACTGTCTTATTCCTCCCTACTCGTGCCCCACACAGCTCAGGTCTGATTGGTGTTAGCTGAACGAATTACTTTCCCCTTTGGGGCCTATTTTAACACATTCCTTCTGAATAAAAACTGTTGGAGCCTCAGGGCAACAAACAGCACAGCTGGCTGGCCTTCGTAGCTCCTCAGAGGCTCCGGGATTCCTGGTGGGAGGGCCTCCCAGAAACAGCTCTGTTGACAGAGGATTACGAGCAAAAGCATTCCAGCTTAACAAGGGTTTATTAGCACCTATCTATTGGTAGGTTCCCTTTGAGCGCCCTCCCCACGCAACAGTAATTTCAATAATAATAATACAACTACAGTAACAGTAATAATTGCTATCACCAGTAACAAAATACAGCTTGTTCTGGGAACTTACATTCAGGATTATGGACCTAAGGTGCTTCTGCGCAAACGCATTGGCCATATCCTGTTGAGAAAAACAAGCAAATGTAAGGCAAGGTGGCAGGCACCCAGCTGTGACAACTATCAAGTTGATAGTCACTATCAAGTGATATCGTGGCTCTGGGGCTTTTTCTCTGAAATTTTTTCTCCTTTCAAATAAAAAGCGGGCAAATGGAAAAAAAAAACCCACAGACCATCAAACATATTTTATACTCTGAAAAATTCCCACATGCTTTTTTTCTGGGAGGGCAAATTGACTCAGATAGGGCGTCCCTCCCCAATGGCACAGTCAACCACATCATCTTCCAAGGGGAACAAAGACCACTTCAGGACGAGACAGTCGGGTCACAAGGATGCCGGGCAACGGACAATGCGTATGGAGCACAGAGCAGCGAGATGGTTCCCATGCACCGTTCCAGGCAGACACCCACCCCCAAGGCTGGAAGGGCCTCCTCCAACCCAAGGACAGGGCTTTGGCCCCAGTGCCCCCTCCGGGGCCCCCCAGCGCAACACTCTGCCACAGTAAGTAGCCGTGATTCACTTCTGACTGGTTTGGAGAACAGCATGTTGGTGCTTTTGGGTAATTTCTCCTAATAGGGTCAGAGTTTTTATTGTATTTCGTTCAGATTTTGACAGTAACTCTTTATTTATTTAGCACACTCAGGAAATAAAGGATCCTACATAAAGGAGTCTTCCAGGGAGCGAAGCTTCAAGGGTCCTTTCAGGACCTTGTTTTGATCGTTCTTACACAAATTCTCTAAAAATATATGATAGACATTTCTTTATTTTTGAAGGGACAACAATAATTACAACTTCATCACTGCCGAGGACTTGGCTTCCCCAGAAGAGCGGTACGTTCTGCCACTCTGCCACCCCGAGGACCTCCGAAATGTGCGGCTGTTTTTCCCTCAACAAAATGGTCCCAAGGTTCCTGTGCTTTTAATCTTTCTGACAGCTTTTCATAATTCTTCTGTCTCCTCCTGCCAATCTCGGCCATTGCTTCTTACCACATTAATTAGTATGACTTCACTTTCTAAACTGCTGCCTTAATTTAATTTTATGGATAATTCTAAATCAGTGGGCCTGAGGGAGCTGTCACACCTCTCCCATGGAGCAGTATCTGTGAGCACTCTCATTTTTCTCAGAGCTAAAAGGCCTTTCCCTCTCCCTTCTACATCTCTAGCCATATTCCAAATGGCTGACGCTGCCAGGAACATTAAGTTTTACTTTGCATCCCCTGAGCACATGCTGGGCTGGCAGAGGAGGAAGGTGGCCTAGAAACTTCTTTGGTAGCTATAGGTTGGCTTGAGATTAAATCTTGCTGTGGACAACTTACAAAGTGGGTAATTGACATTGGCCTACTGCTAGAATATAATGGCCTTAGACCAGAAGCTTCTCTGGAGTGCTGGGGGAAAGCACTCATCCTCTTTCATAGCCTCGGAAAGCCGACTTCTAAAGCTCCAACCAAGAAACAAGCATGCAAATTCCCTCCTGACAACTGTCTAAACTTTTTCAAATTCCTATGGTCTAGTACACATCCAAAGCAACATGGATTTATCTTTACTCTTTGCCATACCAAGCTGGAAGGCGATGTATCCGTGGTATCATCTACATGAAAGTCTCAGGCTGTTTCTGAATCTGATCTCCCCTGGCTGAACCACGAACTTATGTAAAGACAGGTTACAAAGGAAAGATTGGGCAGCAGTCCCTGGGGTAGACGTCTCCTTAATCCTGGATGTAACACTAGTCTCCAGAACGTTCCCTGAGTGTTCTGATGAATGAGATTTACAGCACACAACCTTTCCCTGGGTCTTGGAGTTCCGTGAACCCCTCGGTCAGAACAAGAGGTTCTCGCCCAGCTCTGACCTCCCCACCTGGAAGAGAGCTGGGGCCCTTTCCACATGGCGGTGCTACTTACAGTGACAGGCAGGTCTAGAGGGTTAAGGTGCTTGTCCTGCCGGCAGAAAGCAAAAAGCACAGAGAGAAGCAGATGGAAGAATGAGCTGTCAGCTTACATTCAAAACAGGACTAGGAAGGGAGAGATTAACAGAACAAAGCCATCCAAGAAAGACAAGGACACACAGAACCATAGATGCTCCTGGTCCTCCCACGGGAAGCCACCAAGAGCTTGGTTCATGATCCCACAACATGAATTTCAACTTCCAGGGCCCATGGTATGGACAGAAAATCTAATAGTCTTTCTTTTGTATGCCACTTGGGCTTTTTAACCAGAGATATCTAGAGTGTCAGAGTTGGAAGGGCCCTTAGAGATCATCTAACCTGGCTCTTTCATTAGAGACCCGAGAGGTTAAAGAACCTGCCCAGCCTGGAAAAGCACTTAGGCCTCCGGGCCCTGGGCTCAGGTCCCTGCTTGTTCCCTGGCCCGGCCTATTCCTGGTTTCCTCACTCGTAAAACAGGGGGCTTTTCCTCATGACACCCCTGTGCAGTACCCGGGGCATAGGCTGCTACTCCCATATCACAGGAGAGGACACCAGGCCTCAGAACAGAGCTGCGTGCATCGTGCCGCACAGCTAATGGGCCGGGGAAGAAAGCAGCTTTGAATCTGAGGATCTTTATACATCAAACTTCGTGCCAAGTCCCCCCACTCTGGCTTCCTTAAGTAAGGATCTCATTTGTCCCACTTTCCTTGGACTGGACGGTGATGCCGAGAGGGTCCTCTCCCTTCTCGATCCTCTAGCCTGGGTTGGCAACGAAGACCAGCCTGGGCTTGTCGTCTAGCTGTGTATACGAGGTCTTTTTGGAAGACAGCCACCCCCGCTTGTTTACCTATTGTCAGAGGCTCTTCGTGCTATAATGACAAAGTTGACTGGCTGCCACACAGGCCACGAGCCCACAGAGCAAAAGATATTTACTCTTGGGCCCTTCGGAGGAAAAAGTCTGCAGGCCATGCTCTGACCTGAGACCTGGGCCTCCCAGGCCTTCCTTAGCAAGGCCGCTCTGAGGGCCCCTGACACAGAGGGGCAGGAGGAAGGACTCTTGGGGAAATGGCCGTGTGACGGCTGTCTGCACAACAGAGGGTGCGTGGGAGACAATTCTTCTCCTGGAAGAGCCCAGATGAAAAGCTTGAAAAGGCAGCCACAGACCTGTCGCTTGTCCTCAGGAGCCTTCAGGAAAAGCGCGTTAATCAGTGCAATGGCGTAGGTCTGAATCTCCTGGTTGGAGCTGTGCCAGTGGAGAAAGAAGGCAGAGGGCGATTAGAACACTGACCAGCGAGAGGACACTCAGCTGCATCTGCAACAGTCGCTCACAGATGGTAATCAAACAATCATCCAGGGTGACATCTCAAAAGCCTTAAAAGTGGGCATACTCCGTGACCTGGCAACTCTACTAATAGCAATTTATCCAAAGACAGTAATCAGGGAGCTGGGCAAGATGTATTGGCAAAGCGTTTCATTCAACTATTGTCAAAAAAAAAAAAAAAGAAAAGAAAGAACAGAACGGTAAATAATCCAAATGTCCACAATCAGAACTCTGTTTATACACATTAAAGTCCTAAGTCGTCATTAAAAATCACGTTGTAAAGGTTCTTCACCCCGGATTTGGGGATGGGTTTGGAGTGTCTGTAAACCCTAGAAACAGTGCAAAAATTATTCCACGCAGTTGGTTGACTATGTGTTATTTTCTCCAAGGAAGTGAGAGTCTATAACTGTTACTGGATTTTCAAAGGCATATGGGATACAAAAAAGATGTAGAACTACCCTTTTAGAAAAATCTTTAACATGGGGAAATGTTCAAGAGCTATTACTCGGTAAAAAAAGCCAAGGTACACAGAGTATGTAGAGTAAGCTCTCGGTTCTGTTAAAAGTATGCATGGAAAAAACAACTAGCAGGGCAGTCAGTTTAATGTGACAGTGGTTCTGTCGGGAGGTGGGGAAATGGGCAAAGGATTTACTCTTTGTGCTTTTCTGTATTTTCAAAGTCTTCGACTACAAACTTGTTTCATTTTAAAACAAATTAACTACAACCATTCTGTGGAATCTTATAATCCTAGCACTTGGCAAGATGTCTCCACCTGCCACACTGGGGGTACACTCGGTGGCCGGCAGACTTCCTGGTCAGGTGCGGGGCATCCTGGCGGTCTCATGGAAGGTACTCAGTGTCCCAGCCCAAACAGCAGAGAACATAATGTCTAGTAACAGCTATGGGCTGAAAATAGTCGCAGACCGACCCCTAAGAAATGCCATGCTCCTCTGTCATCCTTGGGGGACACAGCTGGGTCATTCCCAATTCAGAAAGGAAGAAATAGAGAAAAGTCTGATGTCAGGAAAATCAGAACTCTCCATCTGGAGTTTATAAAGTTCCCTTCACTTCAAACAACCTTTTTGGCTTTGGGGTATGAAAACAGAGACTGAAGAATTCCTTAGAAGTGACAAGGAGACATCAGAACTGCAAATTGTGCTTTCTTATGACTTGGATTAGTTGGGGGCGGGGGGTACAGGTCGGGAGCAGAGCTGAGTGAAGCTGGGAACTGACAGGGCATTTGGCGGCATCTGCCCACGTCCGATTTGCTAAAAGGGAGCAAGACTCAGAAAGGAGTCAACAGTATCACCATGTTGTTTGGATGAGTCCAGGCCCCTCAAATTGTATTAGAGGGCTTAAAGTGAAGTGAAAAGAATGGAGAGGAGAGGAACAGTGCTCCAAAGGGTTCATCGGTCTTCTGGTTTTACTGTCTGGTAAAATGTTTTAGGATGTGTTAAGCTTCTTAGGTTTTTGGGTTTTTTTTTTTTCACTTTTATTTATATTTATTTATTTATTTTTAAGTAGGCTCTGCACCCAGCGTAGAGCCCAATGCAGGGCTTGAACTCATGAGATCAAGACCTGAGCTGAGATCAAGAGTAAGACGCTTAACCGACCGAGCCACCCAGGCACCCCTGTGCTAAGCTTCTTAGAAAACAAAGAAAAGCAAACAACTCCTGAAATGAATACCTATCCTGTGCTGGCCACAGATGCAAGATCTTTTATCTCCTTTGATCCTCACAAGTCTGAGTGGTGGGGAGGACTAACCCCAGTCTAGAGAGGAGGAAACCGAGACCAGGTGAGACCAGGAAACTTGCTGAAGGCAGAGACCTGGTCAGTGTGCAGGAGAGCCAGGATCTGACGGTAGCCTGAACTCATGCCCTGTGAGATATTTTTTGCTACCCCCTACAGCATACCTCTCGTTCGCTAAATGTTCGCTGAACAAACACTAATTGACTTCTACTTAAATCAAAGCAGGGGATCCACAAAGGATTGGTCCTTCTTCCCAGAGAGTTCAAAATTTAAAATGGGAGACAGGTAACAAAAATAAAGGATTTATATCATTGTCATAGGTACAAAGAGAGACTATTTGGCCCAGAGAGGAGAGAGCATCTAATTCTGCCAGCGTGTGGTGGGACAGAAAGGCTGGGAGCACTCAGCTTCATCCTGAGGGACGAGGAGCACCACGGAGCATTTTAGCAGGAGCATGACATGATCGGGTCCAAATCCTGGGAGCGTCCCAGCAGCAGTGTGGATGTGCTGATGAATGAGTGAACAAGCAGCCCAGCGGTGTGGAACACAAGCAAAGGAGGAGGCCTGGGAGATGGCCAGAGGATGAGAGGTGAGAGGGAGGCTGGGGCAGGGTCTCTTACTCACACCTGGAGGTGAGAGATGAGCTGTCCCACGGTGATTTCCTCCGCGATCTTCTGGTACAGACTCTGGCTGTTCAAGACCATGCTCTCCAGGATGGCCAGGGACCTCTGAAGGATGGACACGTCCACCATGGGCTGGCTCACGTACCCTGCAATCTACAGCCAGCGAGGGCCGGTCAGTCAGGAAGCCCAGGGCCCAAGAGTGCTGGACGGCTTGGGTTTCTGATGTTGGCCCACGAAGGCTCTCCTCCCAGGTGTGCGGCCCACACGGGGGCAGCTGTCCCCATGTGGACAGTGGTATCTGGTTTATGGCCACCCTGGCCGATATGCCAGGATTTCCCTAGGCATGGGCAACTCCATTTGTCAAATGACAAATGATCCAAGCCAACTGTGTTTCCTCAAAATCTAAGGGCTCAATCCTTTGTTTTCAAAATAAGGGTTGAGGCATGAAAACGCTAAGTGTAGAAAGCAGAGGATCTTCCTGAAACTGGGATCTCCTTTTATCTCCATGTACCCTTCTCCTGACACACGTTCTGCCCCTACGTGCACACAGGACAGCAGAGACTCGGGAGGCAGGAAGGCCTCAAAGTCTTGTAATCTAATAACTCCCCATTATTCTCAACCCCCATTATAATGTCCCTGACACATGGTCATTTCACTTTTGCCTAAATATCTCCAGCATCAGGAAGTTCCCAATGTCCCAAGCCAATGACAGGTGTGATTCTAGGTCGGTGGATACATGACTCATTGGCTTTAGTCCAGTTTTGAGAATTGACACCTCCCCTTCCTATAGAAGAAAGGAAGGCTAAAGTAGAAGTATCCCCTCCCACCCGCCGAGTTCGATCTGACGATCCAAACAGGCTGCTTTGCAGATCTGTCAACAGAAGGCAGACTTAGAAATCTAAGGCGGAGAAAATGAACACGTATAGCCAAAGAGAAGGGAGTGCTCAGGAAGCAGTTTGGAAGCTCAGGGCTGCCACTAGTGGCCCGGCTGGTGTCATCCCAAGTCTCACTGACAATCCCATCCCGCTTGGGCCACACACACCCAGTTCCCAGAGTCTGTTTCCATCTTCTTAGAGCAGGCCCTGAGAGAACAGGGAAGCAACTCTTTCAGGAGCCCCAGGAAGACCCGAGCGTGCGGATGAAAAATTGGGCCTTGGGCATAGAAAGCTGACCCTCAGCAGAACGGCTGTCTTGCATGCATTTCTCCATAAACTGACAGGACAACCGGCCACAGAGGGAGGAGGAGGACGACGGAATGCTGGAGGCCTCACCTGCTTAATGAAGGTGATTGAAACCATGTCCCAGGAGACAATGCCGTGGTCCATGAGCTCTAAGAAGGCAGTCAAGGTGAATGCCAGCATCTCACTGTAGCTGAGACATAGGCAAAACACACACAAAATTGGACAAAGATTCAGAGCCGGGGGACACAGGTGTGGCAGCAGCCGCGACGGGAACGGATTTCAGCAAAAGCGCCAGGGACAGTCAGCACAGCTGTGAGTAAGCTCCTGCATGCACACCTGGCCAGGTGTGCAGCAGACTCTGTCCAGGTATCCATCTCTGGGAAAAAAGAGCTGCCAGGGGATTGGCTTTCCTTCCCCACATCACCTCACCACAGGGAAACACGCGCACTCATTTGTTTCCCCAAACCAAGAAAGGTATCAGACCTTTACAATCCCAACACTTGGCAGGGGTACCCAAGGGAGCTTACCGCCCATGTTCAAGGCCAAGAGGCAGCAGTGCAGGACAAAGAGTACTAATTTCGGACAGGGGCGCAATTCCTGTTCAACTATTTACTAACTGTGCAAATTTTATCTTTTCAAACTTCAAATTCCATCTCTGTAAAACTGAGTTAATCTCACAGCATGAAGATCACAGGGTCGTGGCGAGGGCAAGATGACAATGCATGCAACACGCTGGCTGCAGTGCTGATGGAGAATGGGGATTCCAATGCCTTCTCTCCTGTGTCCCTCCTCTTTCTACACACCACCCTTTACGCAGCTGCACGGTGCTCTTGGCAAGGCAGGGTCAGACCCGTTAACAACACTCCCCGTGACAGCACTGCGGTGTAAGCAGCATCCCCATTTTAAAGAGGAGGAAACCAAGGCCAGCCTAATGCTACACCCCCTGGAGACGGCAGAAGTCTCTGATGGCTGCTGAAGGCTTCAGGATGTCCGTGCTGCTGCAAAATCCAAAACTTAAAACAAACACTCATGATTAGGTGCCTGGTTTGGCTGAAAATTTCAATAGCTTGGTCCATCAGCTGAAAAGAAGATTTCTGCCTCCATCTGTGCCACCTGAGAGGGACAGAAAGCCACCACAGGCCTAGACGGCTAACTAAATAGCTGTTCATTCACGGCTGACCACGGGCATGCTATCCCGCCACACTCATCTTAGCACTGGAGAATCAGAGATGTCTGTGACCTACGCAAAGTCCTGGAGCTCGTCCTCCCTGTGAAAATGGGCGGTAGGGAGATGGCGAACCTATGGTGAGCACAGAGAAAGCCTGTGTGTGTGTGTGTGTGTGTGTGCGCGCGCGTGCACGTGTGCGTGTGGAGTGGGGTGGTGACTGGAAAGGGAGGAAGCAGGGGCGGGGGTTAAGAATAGACAGATGCCTGTTCTGGTCAATTCTGGACAGTCTGCTCACCAGCTTCCACCAGGCCAATCATTTCCCATAAATTAACAGATCTTTCATGACCTGACTTCTGTACCCCCTGATTTTACTACTGCTTGGCATCTGTGAAGACCACCTGGAGTACAAGATTCAGGACCACAATAGCGAATCCCTCTGGGCAGAGCCCAGTACTTGGCTCACTGCTCTGTATGCAGAAGGTGTTCAGTAAATTCGTGTTCAGTAAATTCAAGCGACTCAGTGGAGATGAGAAAAGGATGCCCTGCCGAGTGAAGTCGGTCTCTGAAACCCCCCAATAGGAGCTCAGTTATACTCACTGGGACAAGAGCTTGGTTCCACTTTCCACAAGCCGTGTCAGCACAATGATGCCATCCATGTTGATGAACTCAGTGGCGAAGGTCACATCAGCAGAGAGCTTGGCCAGCTCCTTCATGGCATCCAGCCGGGTCTCCATGTTGGATGACTGGGTCCTCTCCATCAGCTGGCGTGCGGCCCGGGACTATGAGACCAGGGACAAGATGTATGCTGTCTGCTCCTTGCGGCAGGTTACTGCTCTGTGAGTTAGTAGCTCATAAAGCCTTTTCTGTGGACATCCGAGCCCGAGGCAGAACTAGTTCATGCTGTCTAGGAGCTGGCTTAATAAATGCTTATTGGATCACTCAGGGAGTTACCAGTATGCCAAGACCGATCTGGAGCTGTGTATATAGGCACCCTGCTCTATGGATTACAAAAACTTCCCACTGAAGGACTACAAAAGAGACCAGGGAGACAACAGTCCACCACCTCTGGCAAGTCACAGAGACACAGATATTGGCTCAACAGAGGGGAGTTTTCTATTAATTTAAGCCATCAGACAGTAGACCAGGTTGTCTCTTGACGTAATGAGCTCTCAGTCACTAAAAGCAACCAAGGAGAATCTGGACAACCAGCTGTCAAAGATGCTACACAAGGGATTCTTGCATTGGGGGGAGGATTTAATCTGCTGATCACCTTTAAAGTCCCTTTCAATCTCAAAATGGGATAAGCCTGACAAGTTTTTTTTGTAACTTTCTCTGAAAGCCTCTATCATTGTTCCTCAAACTGACAGTCCTGGGGAAATTTTAAGGACACCGAGGAGCCGGGAGCTTTCAAAACAGCTTTTTCAAAGTGATGGCTGGTGACCAAGCCTTCTCCTAACACACGAACTTCTCCCAACAGAATGCCTTGCTTCCTTTCTGCAAGCCCTAGCCACAAGCCCTCCCCTAGAGTCCGCCGGCCCTTCCTCTTGCTGAACTTCCTGGCTTTGCAGTCAGGGCCCCCGCAAGCGACTGACCCGCAAGTCGTCATTCTCTATTTTTTGTCTGTTAATTAATATTCTCAGCTGGAACAGAAGAGCCTTGAGAGCAAAATGCTGCTGTGGTCTTTATTTTTTCTTACAGTGCTCAGCAAGTGACTGCAGCCCGGCTCCTGCCGCTGACCGAGGAGTCAGGCCCGGTTGCCCCTCTCCCCCATCTGCCTCTCCTCTTTTATTATCACAGAGGCAGGGCTCGGGACGACACAGAAATCCTCCAGGCTCCCCACCATGGAGAAAAGGCATGCTGCGAGGACAGGTCACAGGACAGAACAATTTGAAGGGCACTGGTCTGCACCACACTTAGAAACTTCTAACTCCAAATGTTAAGGCTCCTCCTGAGACAGCGTTTCTGGGCCACTGTCCCCTACTCCAGAGAGATGGACTCCTGGGCAAGTCAGCTACCCTGCACAGGAGGTCCGTAAAATGCTGCGGCACACCTACGAAAGCAGCTCCCAGACGGTCACATCAAGCTGCAGAGCTGACGGTGGGGGGTGGAGGATACCGGCCCGGAGTCAGCCAGCCCTGGGTTCGAGAGGCGGCTCGGCCACGTTTTTATCCGTGGGACAAGCGGCAAGTCTCTTAACCTGAGTCTCTGTTTGCTCATCTGCAAAACGGGGCTATCGAGGGTACCCATCTCTTCGGGGGTCTGTCAAGATGAGATGATACATTGTATGCGAAGCACTCGTTCTGGAACTGTTAGCTGTTATTACTGCACACCACCCTTCTGCTCAGATGGACCAGTCTCTTGCCTCGCCAAGAAAACAGGGGCCATCACGCCCTTAATTTGCTGGCAGCCCTTCTACACCTAAGTGACCCCCACATCGACCATCCTCCTTGGGGACTGAGCGGTCAAAAATCCCTCCATCCGGGCTTCGGGTTCCCCCTGTCCTGACCCAGTGAGGTCCTGTTCCATTCATCACCCCCTTTCCTGCACCATCAACCTTCCTCTCTTCCATCTTAACTTGTTTTCAAAGACACGTAAGAAACTGCAACAGAAGTTAGCAGCTAGGAAGGGTCAGAGGAGGCGGGGAACTGGGTAGGTGAGGGACGGGAGTGCGAGGGAGACCTTCCACTGTATCTTTGTCAAACTTTTTGATTTTTGTAACCCAGGAATGTTTTACCTCTTTTTAAAAAGCATTATCTTTTTGGCTCCACGTCCCCGAGTTCCTGCCTTCTGCTGTCTACTTCCTTTTATAACCAAGCCTCCTGATAGTGCGGTGAAGTCGGGGACCTCACTTTGCCACCGCTGTAGCCTGGCTGTCATTCATCACAGCACGAGAACTGTCTTCATAGAGGTCACCGGGGACCATGGACTTCCCGGATCAGTGAACAGCTTTTCTGCTCTCAGTCCACTCGATCTCTGCTCACTGCAGACCATGCTTTCCTCTATCCTCACGCTCCCTGCCCCCTCCCTCCCCCCTCGGGTCTTCTGGTTTTCTCTCTGCCCTTCTGGTCGCTTCCTTAGTTACCTTTCAGGACCACTGGCAGGAATCAGGGCGTCTTCCCTTTCCTTCCACATCCAGGATATCACCACATCCCCAGGTTTACCTCTAAATATCTCTCATGCCCGTCCCCTCGTCTCCACTGTCACTTGCCTTCACTTCATGGGCTGTTAACATTTCTCATTAGCTTCTTAAAGATTCCTCCTACCACCAACCTTCTTTTTTTAGCCTATCTTCCACATTGTCACTACAGTGATCTTCCTAAAATATAAATCTAAACATAATGTACCTTCCTGCTTAAAATCTTTCAATGTCCCCACATTCCCTTCTGAATCAAGTCCAAACCCAAGAGCAGGCCATCCGGGACCCTTCCAGGTCTGGCTCCCTACTGGTTGCGACAGGCCCCACCTCCCCCACACGAAGCACATATCTCTGCTTGGGATACTTTCCATTTTCTTCTCTCTCCAGCTAACTCTTGCTTATCCTTCAACATCTGTGCTAAGCGTTCCCTTCTATGGGAAGGTTTTCTGGGAATCCTCAGGCTGAGCCAGGCAGCCCCTTTTCTGAGTCCCCACAGCTCCCTAAGCAACTTTCTGTCAAGATGCTTGAGAGAGGCCTTTGTTTCCTCCTCACAAGGTTGTGAGAGCAAAGATTGACTTTTTTTTTTTTTAAGTAATCTCTATACCCAACGTGGGGCTCGAGCTCACAACCCCGAGAGCAAGAGTCAGATGCTCCACTGACCAAGCCAGCCAGGAGCACCTCAAAGATTGACTTTTTAAGCTCTGTAGTCTTGGTTTCTAGAAGAGGGTCTGGCCCATGGTGGGTGCTCCTACATGTGTTAAATAAATTTACTCCTGATGACAGCCGGATACCTACCGGGGAGATAGCCAGCTGTAAGATGGTCCCATTCTTAATGTCACTGCGCGTCTGGGTAACAAAGAGAAAAAAGACTAAGACACAATATTAAAATTGTGCAAGCCAGCTGAACTGACGAGAACTTGCTGTCATTTATAGTAGTTGTAACTGAGCCTCTTAGGTCAGGCCTCCTTCTGCGTGCGTCTTGCCCAAGAACTTCTCAGATCCCCTCCACGTGCCCCTGGCCCTCAGGAGGTAGAAGGCACGGTTTTCCAGCCACTAGAGGAGGCAGGGCTGGTGCACCCCAACCCGCCTGGGAGGCAGCCCCTCCCCTGTAAACAGAAGCTGCCCACCTCCTCGGGCCACCTCCTCTGCCGCTCCCGAGCTGACCTGCGCTCCCGCACTCACCTGTTCGGTGATGTAGAGCTGGGGGCCATCTGCGTAACGGAGGGTGTAATACTCTGGGTTCGGCAACGACCACCTGTGGAAGAAACACACAGTACAGCCGTCCGGCCCTCTCGCTGGGCCTGGCAAAAAGCTGTAGATGTATTCATCATTTCCAGCAGAGATGCTGACAAGACAACTTGCCCAGCCTTGGGCACAGACTGGTGCAGCGGTCCGCACAATTCAGCGTGGGCCTCACACCCCACCAGGGCCTCAGGCAGGGCATTCCTGGGCTTGTAGGAAAAAGAAGGATTTCTACGAGGTCTTAGGGACATCCTCCTCAGCCTACTTCCTTTGTAAGACAATGATCCACAAAAGCTCCATTCCCGGGACTCAACTAGCTGGAGATTCCTCTCAAGGTGGGGCAGTGTTCCTATAGTTGTTAGCCTACCGTTGTCCAGAACGAGGGCATTTCTACTTACCCATCACAAACTTCCTTGATGATGGATGCCAGAGGCCGTTTCTGAAAGACAGAGAGAGAGGGAGAGAGAGAGGGAGAGAGAGAGAGATCCTTCATCTACAACCACATGCTACTCATGCCAGAGGGGCTGCCAAGGAGGACCACCCTGGGGCCTGCCTCCCTGATAGCTTCTGTTGGAGAGAAAGCCTCTCCCAAGCCGGGGGACTGACCTTCCATGGGGCGGGACAGGCCTTGACCTTCCTGTTGCTGGCTCTTACTCCTGATGCCGAAGGCCCCCACCCCTGAAGACACCCCTTGCCGTGCCCTTCCCAGCTCCCCCGTCCTGCATCACTGCTTCTGCTTCTCCTTTCAGGAGCTCACCTGGTCGATTTCAAGGAGCTGAGCATTAGCACCTGGCCACTCAATGGCTACTTTGACAATGTCTGATGGCGGTGGCATTGTTCCCAATGGGCCCTACTTCCCCAAGAAACACACACAGACACAGCCGCCTGGAGAGAAAGAATCAGAGAGAAGGAAAGAGTCAGAGAGTTTGCCTTCATTTTTCACTCATTAGATATTTTTGAGAATCAGAAGACAGATAGTGTCCAGAGTAACATATGGAACTACTTGCTTGGAATTTTTCTATATCACACTCAGACCCTCTCCTTGGGCTTTTTGTCTCTTTTAGATTAAGTCAGCAAGTGGAAGTGGGACAAACCTATCCATCAACGGCAGATCAGCCAGTAGCAAGATCTGCCAACGCAACACTTCGGTCTAAGGGTCAGGAGCACTGTGTGGTAGAAGAATGAATTTACTGCAAATTCCTGCTTGGGGACCTTGGGAGGGAGAAGCATATGCTCTGAGACAGATAAGAATAGGCAGAGCCTTTGCTTGGTTGAGTGGTTGGCTGAGGAGCCAGCCCACTTGTGTTCCGCAGCCATCCGAGGAGGATCCCAGTGTCAGCAGGGCCCGGCCACATGCTCTCTCGCCTCCTCCCTAGTTACTGCTCCACTCCTTTCCCCTCAAAGGACACAATGTGGGGCCTCCTCTGTGTGGGATGACGCAGAGTTCAGAAAATGGGGAAGAGAACTGGGACAGGAAATGCTATTTTAGTCCCTACTGCCAAGGGCAAGGGCTGCTGGAGCTCAAGCGTAGGGAGGTGAGGACTGCCTCACACAAAGGCCCCTCTCTAGGAGGACGAGGCTTCGGAAGTACCTCTAACCCCCCTCCCCCATTTGTCTCCAAAATAAAGGAAAATAAATCATTTTGAACAGGTCTGGAAGATGGGCCCATGTGACCGGTTTCCTAGGCAACTCTGCTAGCTTAGTGGTATTCCAAGCAGCAGCTAAAGCATCCTCTCTCCAAGGTCTGATGAAGGCAAGTCACTCGACTGATGGATTATTTCCATGTATATTTACATTCCTTGCCTACAGGTTCAGGAGAGGCCGCTCTCTTAATGCAAAAGACCTTTCTCCGGCCTCCGCCAGGCTCAGCCACTCACCCCACACTTCACGCTTCGCTAATGGAGACCGCCTGGCTCTCCTGAACTCGCAGCAGAGCCGTTGCTAAGCTGCTATTCGTGTGTGCTATCAACTTTTAGGCCCAGACACGGATGTCAGTCCTCACAGCCCCGTGAGCATAGACCCGTCTGGTGAAAGGGGTAAAAGTCCCTTCCCCTACACACCCATGAGTCTCCGTGAGAGGAAAGCTTCCATGACCATTTCCCCATCAGGGTGGGCTGCCCCAGAAGGCAAGTGTCAACAGCATTTCCAGCACGTGACAATGCACAGATGGTTTTCCGAGGGCTTTCACTGATTCTGCTGAGCCTTCCCAGCAGCCTCAGGAAGTAGACGGAACCAGACTATTACCTCTGAAATGACACAGCTGGAGCTCAGAGGTGGGTTAAAAGGGCCCCAGTTCAACCAGCTAATAGGTAGGAAAGGGGACAGAACTTGGAGCCGACTTTGGCCGGTGCTCTTCCCCTCCCCTCTGAGCTAGCCTGAATTTCTGTTCGTTGGAACTAAATCAAGCCTAAAAGGGTTGCGGGGGGCTAGGCTGATGGTCCCTAAAGCTTCTGCGGCGTCTGCAGCTCCAAGCAGAATCTCCCGCATGTGATGCTCCTGGGCCTAGACACACAATGGACTGTTCCCATTAGAATACCTCCTGGTTGAAAGGTAACATGGCAAAGCAGGGGTGGGACCGTGACTCTCTGGATGCCTAGGGCAGCATCCTTACCCTTACCGGTACATGTGCCATAATTAGGAGGTATGACTGTACAGTTGTGAGATCATTTTTTAAAACTGAGACATAATTTACATACGAAACACACAGAGCTCATGTACGTGTGTATATATAGAAGAGAAATACACACATCTCTCTGTAACCACCACCCGAAACAAGACTTTGAACATTTTCATCACCCTGAAAAATTCCCTCCTACCTCCTTCCAGTCAATCCCCCAGCTTCCAGCCCTCCAAGAAGCAACTCCTTTCTGACTTCTCTCGCCATACATGAGTGTTGCCTGTTTTTGCACTTTATATACACGGAAGTGCACAGGATGGCTTCTTAGACCATTTCTCATTTATTTCTTCTCTTTGCAACAAGTAGGTGGTGCAGGTGCAAGAGAAGGAGCTGGGATGATTGTCCTGCTGAAGAAGCAACTGGATTTGGACCCGACGGACTCAGGACCCAGTCACAGTCCCATCCCTAGGTGTCTGGGCAATGTGGACGTGTCCCTTTCACCCAAGTCTCTACTGTGGGATGTGAGTGTTGAACTAAAGCACGTGTAGAGTGCATCCTAAGTCTAAAAGTCCATGATTCTAAAGTAGAACTTACAAATCCAAATGAAGATTGCCCATTTCAAAGTCTACACCCAAAGAAACCACGCCCTTATTTCCGATGGTACTGCTAAGAAACAACTGTTATTTGTTAGAACTCCTTTCTGGATACTGTCTTTGGAGACAATGAAGCTAAAGCTCATTATTTGGCCATTCCACTTTACTCTGACCCCACTTGGCATTTCCTAGGTTGACTGTCTCTTTATTAAATTTCGCCCTGAGTGATTCTTGGCTGTTTCAAAAATTCATAGTCATTTTAAAGCGTGGAGATTTGCAACCACCGAGACTATTCAAGAGATACTATGAGCCCCCATTCTCAGCAACTCTGCCCTTTCTCACACAGGGCAGGCTGTCCGTTTGTATTGCATGACACTCTCCCCAACCCTGCCCCAGCTGGTGGGACCGAGGTGAACGCTCAACCTCAGCTGGACGAATCCAGTTCTTTCTCTTAAATTTAAAGACACAGGCTAAGGAAGTTGGATGGCAAGGGGCCCTGGGGCAGAAAGGTCATAGTCAGCCTCAGAGCAGGTACCTTGGCAAGCCAAAGCCACCAGCAAGCCAAAGATACCAAGAAGCAAAAACCAAGAGTCTTCCAGAGGAAGCTGTTCTGCAGGAAGAATCCAGAAATGTGTAGATAAGTGGAGGCCAGAAACCAGAAACCACAAAGTCCCAAAAAGAGATGGAAAAGCCTTCCCAGATTCCATGGCTCCAACTCCTACACTTGAGGCGCCTGAAATTTCCCTGGATCCTGCCCCAAAAAAACCTCCTTTAAATGGAACTAGTCTGCTTTTCTGTTCACTGCAATGAAAAGGCCCAAGACTAAGTTTGACCCCAAGCTTTGAAGGAACTCTTGATATGGGGGCCCCCACAGGCAGCAGCGAAACAGGCCAAGGGTAATGACAGTGAGTAGGCCCTTACTTAACACGAGCTCAATTAGTAAAGAGTAAAACCCACTTAGATAAGTCTGGTGTGTTTAAAACAGATTAGTTATCTAAGTGACCTTTTAGTAATCATGTTGTATATAATAGTAATGGATAGACAGCCTCTTTACAGTTGATCACTCTTTTTTTTTTGAGATTTTATTTATTTACTTATTTATTCATTTATTTTACGGGGAGGGGGGAAAAGGGGAGGAGCAGAAGGAGAGGGACAAGCAGACTCCCCGCTGAGCGCAGAGCCTGATGGGGGGCTCATTCCATGACCCTGAGATTAAGACCTGAGCTGAAATCAAGAGTCGGTCGCTTAACCCAATGGGACACCCAGGTGTCCCTGATCACTCACTTTTTTTTTTTTTAAAGATTTTATTTATTTATTTGACAGAGAGAGAGAGAGAGAGAGACAGCGAGAGAGGGAACACAAGCAGGGGGAATATGAGAGGGAGAAGCAGGCTTCCTGCTGAGCAGGGAGCCCGATGCGGGCTCGATCCCAGGACCCCGGGATCATGACCTGAGCCGAAGGCAGACGCTTAAACGACTGAGCCACCCAGGCACCCCTGATCACTCACTTCTATAGCATTATTACAGCTGATGCTCAAGGAACCCTGAAAATCATCCCCACTTTACAGATGAGACAACTGAAGCTCAGAAGGGTTGAGAAGCTTGTCTTCCACAGGGCTCTTTCCCACACCTCCCCTCCCCCCCAAAAAAAGAAAGAAATCAGATCAGAACTGGATTTGTTGAGTTGTATGACTTCAAAGTTTGTTCTTTTCCCTCTACATGATACTTCTTTGATGCTGATGACATTAGCTAACTATTACATAGTGCTAAGGTCCTTTTCTAAGGACTTTACATATATTGATTCATTTAATCCACACAGTAACCCTGGGTGGCATATTTTTACGCCCATTTAACAGATAAGACAATGCGAAGCACAGAGAAATTAAGGACCATGCTCAGCATCACACAGCTAATAATAATAATTAGATTCCGGGTAGTTTGGTGTTGTTTGAAAGCCATGTGAGCAGCAGGTAGATCTGTCTGTGGCCCGCAGCAGGTGCCTGGAGGATTCTGGTTTGCTGTACCTGAAGCTAAAGCACCCTGAAGGAAAGAGACCTGCATAACAAGAGCTCCCTGGTCCAACAGGGAGTGGTTCCCCCACTGTCTAGAGGAGATCCACACTTCCTCACGTGCTATTCAGTTCTTCTCCATCTAGCCAGATCTTCCCAGACTGCTTGCTGTTTCTATGAGGCAGGCCATGTTCCTTCATTTCTTCCGTCCCCCTGCATGTCCTCTTCCTTCCCTGGACTGTCAAAAGAGCTCCTATTCAAACATCAAAGCCCAGGTCAGATGTCACTTCCTCTCTACCACTCTGAGCTGTCCCCACCTTTCTCTAGCAAAATGAAATAGGATGGGGCCACTGTGTTCTCACAGCATTCTGTTCAGACCTCTATGAGGGCTCTTGTCCTACTCTGTTACAGGTATTATTATTATTATACAGCTGATGCTGTATAATAACGTTTCTTTTTGTAGAAATTTGCTGAACACCAGACTCACCCAAAAGCCACTAACTTGGAGCCAAAGCACAGTGAAGTATTTATGCATCTCTCTTCCTCACTAGCTCTTCCTCCAAGGAAGGTACCCTTGTTGCCCACTAACCTAGCCCAGCACCTGGCACGCAGTTATGGCTCAGTAAGCACCGGTGTCTGCGCAAATCCATCACCTCTGACTTCTTCAACTCCTGTGAATCAGGGTTGCCTCTGAATGGAAAGGGACTGGCGTGAATTTGGTGTTCCCTGCACATCCCACCACCTTCCAGTTACACAGTATTTCCACTGTCGAGAGTCTGGTTGTCATCTCCGACATAAGAACGCGTCTCACCGGAAAACCAGGTTTAGTGCCCTTGATTGACTCTACCAAAAAGAAAGGGGCGAGTATCCCTCTGCTTTTCGCTCAGTAGAGGGGGCAGGGGACAGGAGAGTAGGATGGGTCATGTTCTCCCAAGCACATTCCTGAATGAAGGGTCTCCTTGTGGGGAACTCCTTCAGTACTTGCTTGCTTACTTTTCATTTTCATTTTAGAAAGGAAGTGGAAATTAGGTCGAAGCAATTCAATAACATTGCAAAACTCTTGGGGTTATAAATAGCCTCTTGCTCGGCGCTCAGTGGTGCTCTTGAGTTCAACAGCAAACAGCCGGGATAAGGGAGCTGTGGTTTACATCCAGGCCCAAGGGGCAAAGAAGTGATACCCCTCTTCCAGATGAAACCGCTCGCCACCCCTCACCTCCCACCCCCTTTAAAGCAAGTGTTGCAGACATCAAGCCGGCTGGGAAAACTCACCATGCCACAAACAGGAGAGAGGCACACATTTGATCTGAGGAAGGTAATTCTGTAAGGCAGGAGAATGAAAGTGCACGGTTTCAAAGGCAAAGCTGGGGAAACGAGAGAAATAGTAACCTCGGTGTCTCCAATGGAGCATTCCCGGAGTGGCCTCTGGAAGGCGTGCTTATGAAATCAACACCATGAAAAAAGGCCCCGTGGAGCTTTATCATCACCCATGCAGTGACTGCTCCAAAGAGCTGGATTCTGAGGGCAGGGTGACACAGCCCATCTGAAGGAAGGAAGTGAAAGAGGATCCCTTCCCACCAGTAAGGAATTCAGAATGAAGATTCCCGGTTTCCAGCTCCCCATCCTCCCTCCCCCCTCCTTCCCACTCTTTTAAGGATAAGGATTGATGTGTGCTTTTTTGTTCTCTTCTTTTGCTTTTGCTTCAGTGGGGGGACGGTGTGGGTGAGTCTGGTTTATGTTTCCTGCAACAGAGTCCACCATACCAGGAAGGGAACTAGAGGTCACACCCTCTTTCTAATTGAAACCGCAATCTCACTAGAGGCTTCTCCCTCTGAAATATTCTCATCTGCGGAGTGACTCAACTTCCCTGAGTTCGGACCGCTGGATGAGGATGAGCTCTCGGGTCCAGAGCGGGGGAAGTGGGTTGACAGAGCTTCAGTTTCTGCCACGCACTGCTCGAAACGCCCAGGGCCCGTCACATGCCAATAGTGGCTAACGTTTCTCTTTGTAGAAATTTGCTGAACACCAGACTCACCCAAAAGCCACTAACTTGGGCCAAAGCACAGTGAGGAAGGGTATGAGAACTGGGTAACTGCTCGGGCTTCTTCCCCTGAACACCTACCCTAAGGATCACCTAGGTCTCCTCTTACCCTGCACAGAAACCCTCTACAGGCTTCCTATACGTAGAGACCAGAGTTTAAACTCCCTAGCAGAGCACTAGGCTGACCCCAGTTCCACTCAGTGGCTCTTCAGGGTGGAACTGCCTTCCAGACTCTCCCGTGGAGATGCTAGTATGTCGCACCAGACCATCCTGTTCCCTCAAACATCATGCTCTTCTGAGTCTGAGCTTTTGCTTGAGCCGTTATGCCTTCCCCCTTAGCCAACTGGCAAACTTCTACTCATCCTTCAAGGCCCAGCTCACACAATCACTCATGGGTGTGGCTTTCCTCGTCTCCGCACCTCAGGCAGAATTAACTGCACCCTCCTCTGCGCTCCCAGTCTTTTATACAAAGCTTCACAGTCCCACTGACTTGTAATTCTCTATGTGCGGCCTCCTCCCCTGCTAGTAAAGTGTGAGCTGCACACAAACACATCGGCAGCGCCCGGGAGCCGGCAGTCATGGAGGATCACCCACTCAGTCAGAATCTGCCTTCTAACAAGACCCCCGGGGGTTCACACGCACGGTCAAGCCTGAGAAGCAGATTCTAGACCAGTGGTTCTCAACTCTGGCTGTGCACCATCAATGCTCACCCCACGCCACCGAACCCCTTCCCCACCCAAGTGATCCTAACGGTGGTCAGGGCTGAGAGCCATCCGAGAGCAGGGACGCATCCAGCCTGGGTCTCCTACCCGCCCCCCTTCCCCAAAGCTGGCAGCACAATGCCTGGCACGCTGCAGCACCTGCAGAATTCCACACTGAAAGTACCCTCCATGGGGCACCTGGGTGGCTCTTCATGTCAGCTCCAGTCATGATCTCAGGGTTGTGAGATTGAACCCCGCCTTGGGCTCTGCACTGGGCGTGGAGCCTGCTTAAGATTCTCTCTCCCCCTCTCCCTCTCTAAAAATAAATACATAAATAAATAAAATAAATAAAAATACCCTCCAGGATGTCCTGAGACCTAACGGCCTTTCAACAAGAATAAAAAACACTACAGAGGACTGTCCATTGCCTAGAACTTTACAAATCCCTAACTATAATAATCGACAGATTTAGAAGGGCTCAGTATTTACAGACTGCTTGCCTCAGTTTTTGGAAGTGAAACAGACACTGAGATGGAAAATACTGATGAACTTTAAGAAACTGTTCCCCTTCAACAGACCACTGTGGCTGCAACAGGGTGGCAGGGCTTGTGGGGGGAGGGGGCATGGTGAGCTGAGAAGAGTCCTGGGTTAGGGCTGAAGGCCCGGGCTTTGGGCCCAACTCTTTCAATACCGACCATAACAAAACAGCACTGTTCTCGTTGTAAAATCAGGCCAAGCCCTCTCATTTTATAAATAAGAGAACTGAGGTCCAGAGAAGCTGGCAAGGCCACACCACCAGTTGGGGACAAAAGAAGGTCTTGGTCCCCCATGCCTGGGTTAGTTCCCTCTCTGCAGCACAGGAGACCCGACTGCCCAGATTCACCACGACCACGAGCCTCTCTAACCCTCTTGTCCTGATCTACGTGAGGGGGTCAGACTAGATGTTTTTGGGGTCTCTTCCTACCTTGACCTTCTGGTGAACCAGTGTCACTTAATGGTTAGGAGCTTTTGTTCTGGAGTGGGCCAGACCTGGATTTGGATTCCAGCTCTAACAATTTCCATATCTGTAAAATGGGGATTAGAATCAACCCTACTCTCTAAAGTGGTTATGCATATTAAGTGAGATAATCTATGTTAATCATATAAGCACAATTTCTGACACAGAGTAAGCAGAATTCCAGCTGTGTGAACTTGAAGAAGTTGCAAAAACACTGTAACCACATTTCCCAGCATAAAAAAAACCCCTACCCTCCAGGCTGCAGGATACTGATGACAAAATGAGAACATATGTGAAGGCAGAGGAGGAGACAAATCAATACAAAGGCAAAGCACTGCTGGTAAGGGTGTTCTGTTATTATTATTATTATTATTTTCTTCTAGAAAAAGCACCTTGGAGACTTTTTAGTCAGTGCCAGAGCCATGGCCAATACAAGGCTTGCCACATAACAGGCGCTCAACAAATCTTGCCTGGTGACTCATTAAACCAGCATGCCTAGTGGGGTGACAAACTCAAACGCCTTAAGCAGCTGGGCAGATAAGTAAATAAGCCAAATAGCGTCTATGCAGGCACGGAGGCAAACTGCAAAGCACCCACCTCACCTAAAGGAACTCAAATTCAACACTTTCAAACACATTTCACAGCTTGGCCTCGACAGCAACTTTGCAGGCTCTGCAGACTGCTGATTCTGGTTCTCCATCACACCACAAGGTTGTCTTGCGCATCATCTAGATCACCCTGTGATCTGGTCTTGTCTTTCCGCGGTAAGCATCCTGAAAATGAAGGCTGTGACTTACACTCCCCAGTCCCCCTAAATAGCCTAGAACTGTGCTGGCCTCGCACTGAGGGGAACCTAACTCGGTGAGCAGTTGTGGAACTGAGCAGCCAGGATGCTAACTCGAGCGTGGTGCTCCCAGGACCGCTGCGATGCTGCACGGCGTGCATATTTTTCTCCCCAGATCCTGGGACCAGGGTGTAGACTGCTGAGAGGTACAGGGACTGGGTCAAAGAAGGACTTGCCTTGCAGGGTTTTCCTCCAAATGCATCAAATATGCTTGTTCCTGAGCCACCTAGACAGGTGGTACTGATGCGTCCAGACACATTGCTCTGCATGAAACCAGACAGAATACACAATATAGCCACGGGTGCCACTGTTCTCAAGTTCAGTCCCCACTTCCTGCACCCCCAAACTTCCTTGGCACCTCCCAGAGGCAGCACAAGGTATAGAGAGACCAGACTCCAGATTAACACATGAGGTCCTGGTCCTCATGTTCCCTCCTCCACTCACAAACTCTAGGATGAGCACCAGCAGGCAATGTAACTTTTAGGAGCTTCCTCATTTTTATTAGTAAAATGCAGGTAACAATAACTACCTCAAAAGACTCTAAAGGGGATTAAATGCCACAGGTATACGAAGCTTCCAGAACTGCACAGTCCAATACGGCAGCACCTAACCTGTGTCCTGTACAGCCGCCGAGCACTGGGCATGTGGTCACCACAAACTGAAACGGACTGGCCGTAGGTAGAAAACACACACCAGACTTCAAAGACTTAGTGCACCCACAAAACTGTGAACTATCTCACTAATAGTGTTTTTATATTGATCACATGTCAAAATGATGTTATTTTGGAATATAATAGGCTAAGTAAAATGTGTTCCAAAAATTAATTTCACCTGTTTCCTTTTACTTTTTTAATGTGGCTACTAAAAAATTTAAACTACACATAGTGCATTTTATTTCTATTGGACGCTGGGTATTGCTCTGCAAAGAAAGTATTCCAATGTTGGTTTCCTTCCCCCACCGGCAGGCTAGCAGGGACCACGATTCACACCCCCTTCCTCCTGTCAAAGCCATGTCCTCCATCCCCTTATTTAATAAATATTTACAGTGCCTGGTCCTGTGCAAGACGCTGGAGATACAAGGGGCAAAACCAGACACTATCTTCTGGACCTTATTATCTGCTGGAATGGACAGACATTTTAATACTTTCACAAATAAAAGTAAAACTGCAGTTGTTCAAGTGTGGTGAAGAAGTACACAGGGTGACAAAAGTGGGGAATTCACCTGGAGGAGGAGTCAGGGCTCAGGCATGCCTCCTAAGGAAGTGATACTTGAGTGAAGATTTGAAGGATGAACTGACAGGCGGGGAAGAGCCAGCCAGGCAGAGAAGGCTTAGTGTGAAGACCCGGAGGAGGGCCAGGGCTTGGTATGTAGAAGGAACAGGAAAAGGACAGTGTGAAGAGTATTGAGCGGGAGGGAGAGGTTGGAGGTTCCAGATCTCCAGGGCTTGGGCGAGGATCTGGGGCTGACCCTGCAAGAGGTGGGCAGCTGGCCAGTTTTAAGCAGCGGAGTGTCCGGATCTGATGTGCATTTTGAAACATCCCACCGGCCACGGTGCGAGGCCCACAGCAGAGCGGCCCGAGCGCGGGGGGCACATCAGGTAGGACAATGCAATCGCCCAGGTAGGAGGCGACAGACGCCTGAACTGAAGGGGAGCGGCGGAGATGAGAAGTAGATGGACTGGGGGCCACATAGCCGGCCGGCTCGACGGGGCGGGGTGATGGGCAGCGAGTGCGTCGGCGGCGGCGATGTCGAGAGAGACTCCCCGGCCGCGGCCGAGGGCCACCCGGCCGCAAACACTCCCCCGGCTCCCATCGAGCGCTCTCCCACCCCGTCCCTCCCCCATCTGCTCCTCGCGCCCGCAGGCTTCATCCTCTCACCCTCCTCCTCCCTCCGCTCCTCCAGGCTCGGCCCGCCCTCTTCCCCACCCGACGCCCCTCCGGGTCGGGGACCCGCGCCCCTCCGGCCCGGCAGGGCCGCGACCCCTTGCCGAACCGGCGCGGTGCAGCCGGGGCCCGCCCTCCAGCCCCTCAACCGCTGGGGCAGATGCAGGCCGCAGCCTCCGGCCCTCTTCCCGGCCCGGCCTCTCCTCCCCGCATCCCTCGGGCCAGGCCCCTCTCCGCCGCCCGCCACACCCCGGCGCCCGGCGCGCCCCTCACTCACCAGGGCGCCGACCTAGGCCCAGCTCCCGCGCCCGGGTCTCGCCTCCGCGGCTCCTCCAGCCTCCGCCCGCCCCGCCTGCCCGGGACCCCGCCCCCGCAGGCCGACCCGGGCTCCTATTGCTCCGCTTCGCCGTCACGCTGAACTCTCTTTCTTCAATTGGGTTGCTTGCCTGTCACTCAGGAGAGGGCGGGCCCAACTGCCGGGGGAAGCGCCGGCTGTCCCCGCCCCACTGGCGGAGGCCTCTTAAAGAAACAGGCTTCCTTCCCTCCCACCCTCACCACCCACCCTGCGGGCTGTGGGGTCAGAAGGAGCGGGATTTCGCAGCCGATCCAAGAGGCGGCCTTTTCTCCCTCAAACTTTTCTTTTGGCACAGCCCGGGAGTGAAGGAAAAGGCTTCGGTTCCCTGTGACAACTCGGAGATTTTGAGGGCTGAGCTGTCCTCTGGTGGCACTCAGCCTCACGCTCCGCGGGCATGTAATGCACACTCAACAGTGGGGATAACTGAGTGGGAGGTGACAGTCGTGTCAGAGGCTGTGAGCAGCCGTGGCTACTCACCACCGAGATGGAGCTAATTATACCGGCACCCGGGGCTGACCGTGGGCGCTGAGCAGAGGCAGAGGGCTACCGCTCAGCTGTACTGTCAGTGAAGTCCCGTGGGAGGTGGCATTTGTCACCGCACCTGCGGATCAGAGCAAGGCCGGGCACCGAGCCAAGGCCTCACTCGTGCTATCTCCCTATATACTCACAGCAACCCTAATGTAGGTATTATGCCGATCCCTTTGTTGTGGATAAGAAAACTGAGGCTCGAGCGGGCCAGAGATCACACAGCTAGTGGCCCGCAGATCAAGCCGCCACACTGTGCTGGTTTGATTCTAAAGTTTATGGTTTCACCATTTTGTCTCACAGATCCTTACAACAATCCCGAGAAGTATGTATTTTGTTGTCCATTTTACAGATGCTCGGCAGAGACTGCAGGAGATTGATAATATCCAGAAAGGATTAAACAATGACCACCCTTTATAGGGCACCTTGCGGTCTACAAAGCAGTCTTACATGTGTTGTTTCATTTGGTCCCCGAAACATCGAAGATGACTTTTGTTAGTCTTATTTTACCGGTAAAGAAACTGGTGCTCAGGAAAGTTGAAGGTCAGTAAGAGCTAACATCAGTGCAGCCCCCGCCGAGGTCCCCAGCGAACTTTCCGCAAAGGTCCACATAGTGAAACCTCGGCCATATGGTCTTTCTGACAACTACTGCACTTTGCTGTTGGAGTGGGAAAGCAAGCACAGGCAACAGATACACAGACAAGTGTGACTGTGTCCTAGGGGATGGCCGGAGCCATAGTTTGCCCACCCCGGTCTACATGTTTGTTGGATATCAGAGTCTCGTATAGACGATTGCTTTGTGGGATCCTCATGACAACTTTGTTGGTACCCATACTGTTATTGTCTATTATTGTTGTTGCTGATGCTGCTGCCATCTTAATCCTTTTACAAAGGAGGAGTCAAAGGTGTGGCATGGTTAAGGGTGTACCTGAGGTCAATGCAAGAACTAGAAGTCAGATCCAGCTTTCGCTTACTCCAAATCCCACACTCCTTCCTGCCCCATCGAAAGTGGCAAGCCATGTTCACCTTACCTTTCCTGGGCTCCAGGGAAAGAGAACTCCTATAATGAACCTCCCAAGGAACATTCTGCTCCTTCCTGCCTTCCCCATTTATTCCAGCCCATCAACAGCTCTCCCTCCCTGAGCCCCCATGGTGCTTATACCCAGCAGCCTTGATTATTACTGAGACATGGTCTCCATGTGGTCAGTGACTGTCAGGGTCCACCAGCTGTCTGCCAAAATCCCTCTCCCTGCCTCCCTCGTAACATGGCTGCCCAGCTAAGCTTCACTGCCCAGCCCCACTTGCAGTTAAGAAAGGTCAGGGAGGGGCACCTGGGTGGCGCAGAGGGTTAAGCATCTGCCTTGGGCTCAGGTCATGATCTCCAGGTCCTGGGATAGAGGCTCAGTGGGGAGTCTGCTTCACCCTCTCCCTCTGCCTCTCCCCCTGCTTCTCCCCCTGCTTGTGCTCTCTCTCAAATGAATAAATAAAATCTTAAAAAAAACAAAAGAATGGCCAGGTAACTAAGTTCTTGCCAGTGGAAATGAAACTTCAGGCAAGGCCTTTAGTCAGTGGGCCAGCCTCCTCCCCGCTCTTTGTCCTTCTCTCTGGCTGGACCCAGCCTTGCCCTTGCAGGGGGATGACAGTGCCACCACACAGAGGGTGCCAGGGTCCCCGAATGATCACGTGGAGCAGAAAGCTACCTGGTGACCTGGAATACTTCCCGGTCACTTCATGCTCTTATGTAAAAGAGAATTAATCTTTGTTCTTTAGGCCATTCACTTTTGGGGGCCAGAAGGAGAAGGGCATCTCTTAGAGCAAGCCCTGCACTTACACAGCCTGAGGGGGATACCTCCTTAATTTTGCGCCCTAGTCCTGGCCCTGCTCGGTACCCATTAATCCCAGGAATGAGTCACTCACGTTAGCTTTGTACTACTTTGTCTTTTTTTTTTTTTTCCCCTGATATGCCACTGCAGGTCTTTCACGGCATGTCTCAGGAACCAATTCTAGCTAACTTCAGCAGAAAAGGACTTTGTTGGCAGGCTGGTGGCAAACTCACAGAGGTGACAGGAAGCTGGGGAGCCAGGTTAGGGAAGGACAGAGACTGGAGATGCTGCGGGTGTTGAGGTAGTCAGAATGAATTAGTTCCATCCTTTTCTCCCCTTTCTCAAACAGATCTTTCTTTGATCAGAACCAAAGTCCCTGGAGCAAGAGTCCGGTTGTCTGAGCTCAGGCAACATGTCCTGCCCTCAGCTGAGGAAGGCAGACACCTTCACTGACAGCCCCATCCAGACTACACAAGGGAAGAATTCCAGATTCCTCCACCCCGACTCCCAGCCGCTACCCCTGGGCAGTTGAGGCCAGTGCTCTGTTTTCAGGATGAGAGCAAGTAGGAGAAGTACCTGACACTGAATGTCATGATTACATAAACCCAACACAGTATCTGGCACGTGGTGGAGCCTGGTACCATACAGAGCTCTCTGTTACTTCCCAGCTGGGTGTGCTTGTGGAACCTACCAGACCTCTGTGAGCCTCAGTCTCCTCATCTGTACAATGGGGATAATAACAGTACGGACCCTAATGGATTGTCCTGAGAATTAAATGAGAGGCAGTAAATAAACAACATCTGGCAAGGTGTCTGACATAACAAGTGCTCAATAAATTGTAGGTAGTTTTAAAAATGATAGTAGGCCTCCAATAAGTATTTATTATGTGAGGGAATTATCTAGAATATTTTGAGTTCCTCTGAAACCACATCTGAAACTGGAGGGTATCGAAATACCCCTCCCGCTTCTCTAACCCACAGACCTTCCACATTCGGATAGTCTGCCATCCCCTTTGTGGCCTCATTTCCGTCCTTCTCTCGCTTAGAAGCCTGGTCTCCCCTACAATGACTCCCCTTGTGTTCGTGTTCATCTCCTGTGGTCCCTTCTCTCTCCATTGACTCACCTGGAAAGTCCCAACTCTGCTTAAACTCAGCTCACCACCCATTTCCCACCTGTGTCCAGCAATGGACAGGCTCAGAGGGAAATACAGGCCCTTTTGTGGCCCAAGTGGGTCCTCTGCACTGGGGGGCAACCCTATGTCGTTACATTTCCCTGGTGCATCCTGTCCCGCTCTCCCAGAGGCTCTCCTGCGTCTTCTCTCTTCTGCCTTCAGCTCCTCACTTGTCACTGATGACTTTCTTATCTAACAAAACAAGAAACAACAAAAGGAAAGACCGAAGGAAAGAAAGAAAAAGAAACAATCAGCAAATAAGGAGAAAACTCTCTCATCTCATTGCCAAATCCACCAGCCTGTCTTCCTCAGTACCAGAGAGCTCCACCTTCTCCTGTGAGGGGAAGTCGCCTTCTCTGACTCCTGTAAGGGCCACCCTGAAGGTGTTCCCGAGATGGCATCTCGTCTCACCTACTCACAGATTTTGCTTCTGTAGGGATCCTGACTCCCCTGCACCATCGGTGCTCAGTCCCCCCCCCGTCCGCCTGAGCTGTAAGGTGGCCCATCTTTAGAATGGTGGGGGCTCCACCAGGGTCTACAGGACCCCCGATGATCTGGCACTTGACTACTTTGACTTCAGCTATGTCCAGTCTCCCCCCACCCACTCAGCTGCAGACTTGCAGCTTGATTCCCCACCTCTGGGCCTTTGCATTTGCTGGTCCCTTTTCCGGAATGCTCTTCCTCCTGATGGTCACCTGCTTACTTCGCTTTATTCAGGTCTGCTCTAAAACCTCCTCAGGTGAGTCTTCCCTGACCACCCTAAGGGCTTGAATCTAGCCCCATCCCCATCCCCACTCAGGTCCCTTAACCTGCTCTAATTACCTTCAATGTGCTCAACATCATTCCTTTTTTCTTGCCTGACTTCCACAAGAGTCCTAAGTTCCACAACGGCGGGGATGTTGACTGTCTTGTCGCTGGCTGTATCCCCAGTGCCCAGAGCAGATCTAGCACAGCATACGTGGGCAATATGTTATGTTTTGCAGTACTGAATAAACAAAGGAAAACAAGCCATGGGCAAATGGAGGGGCTCTACGAATTTGACTCATGTTATATTTGAATCTTCCTAAATACTCATATACTAAGCATAGCCCTTCACATAAATTATTGTTGAAATACAATCCCTGCGGGGCGCCTGGGTGGCTCGGTCGTTGGGTGTCTGCCTTCGGCTCAGGTCATGATCCCAGGGTCCTGGGATCGAGCCCCGCATCGGGCTCCCTGCTCCTGGGGAGGCCTGCTTCTCCCTCTCCCCCTGCTTGTGTTCCCTCTCTGGCTGTGTCTCTCTCTGTCAAATAAATAAATAAAATATTAAAAAAAAAAAAAAAGAAATACAATCCCTGCAACCACACTGGAAGGATTTCTGATATGGTGGCTCATAAACACCAAAACCCACCTTTATCTGCTTAAAGAACTAGAGCCAGTGTTTACTGTGGGTCTATATGCCAAGATTTATGTCGGGGACTCTTACATAGATGATCATTCAAAGTTATCAACTTTCTATGGAGTATTAGAGCACCCATTTTACAGATGAGGAAGACTGAAGTTTAGCGGTGCACAGAAACTTGCTACGGCTGCACAGCTCGTATGATACCCAAGTCAGCCTGACTTCAAAGTACGTGTCCTTCTCTTTATGCTACCCCCTGAGAACAATATAGTACCTGGACATTCCATTCTCCAGTTTGTTCTATTTCTCAAATAATGATTAAGCCTGGATACATATGAGATTTTGTGCTAAGGTCTGCACGTTAATGATCTCGTTTGCTCCTCACGTCCCTATGAAGGACATCTGTTACTACCGCTATTCCGCCGTGGAGGATCCTGAGGTGCGGGCGTTTGCCCAGGGTTGTTTGGTGGAGTGGTGAAGCCAATATTCAAATCCACTCTGCCTAATTTCAAGGCCCGAGTTTTTTCCTGCAACATTGTGCTATTTCCCTTAAGACAACTCTCAGCCTCAGATAGAAAGAGAAGAAAAATGACGAAAACAGCCGAATAAAGTATTACGAAAATTCATGGTGACTTGGTTTTTTAAGTGGGAAGCAAAGGGCAGGAGACAGCCAGCCAGTCTAGCGTCGGCTCTTGCAGGTTGGGGGTTCACATAACTCACCATAACTTAATTTGCAAAGATCATTCTTCCAGGAACTGGGGCTTATCGGGTATTTTTGTGAGTGGAAGTGAAGAGAGGGGAGGGTGTCTTGGACACCGTGGTGAGCCGTCAGCTGTCAGCCCCAGCAGGAGAGTGCTGGAGCTTCTTGTGTGAGACCAGCGCCCCCTGCTGGCAAAGGAAGTCAACTTCAACATCTAAAGCTCCGTGTGTGTGTGTGTGTGTGTGTGTGTGTGTGTGTGTGTGTGTGTGT